>NC_031496.1:2210678-2278774 GCF_000237925.1 Schistosoma mansoni
GGCAGTAGCCTCCGGAGGAGCTACAGCCGGGATTTTAACGTCTTTTAAAAGTTACAAATGTGACTAATTCAATGTCATTTGAAGGTTTATTCATTAAAACTACCCTTTATTAGTGTTACAGTATTATGTCTAAAAACCAATATCAATATGAATTCATTGCTGTACATTTTGTTCAAATTTCCCATATAGTCTTATTGTCTTTGTTTCTGTCAACGCATGCTTCGTGTGTTGTTGTACTTTCGTCACGTCTCTGGGTGTGAGTGTGTGTGTGTGTTACCATCTCTCTCTCTCTCCTGTCAACTGTGGTCTACGCACAGTTAATCTTGATTACGGACATCATATTCTGTAAAATAAATAATCAATAAATGTGATAGATAGATTTACATATAGTAAATATCCATGACGTATCATTTGCATCATACATACTTCTATCCATATACACACACACACCCATTACATACGACACAGTACAAATGTATAGGTGAAGATGACGTACCCGATATTGGTTAACTAATTATGTTTTAATGCTTTTATGAAATTGTAACCACTAGTTGATTATGTAATGATGAATGTATAAATAAATAAAGATAACTCCGCCTGTAGCTCCTCCGGGGGCTACTGCCGGTCCCAAGTCCACACAAAGGAAGAGGGTTGGGCATGGATGGGGTTGGCTACCCCATCCCGTAGAAAAACTAACTCGCTAAAAAAACGCTAACCGGAAAAAAAGTGTTTCTCACACTTACTTACTCCTGTTACTCCCAATGCAGCATAGGCTGCCTACCAACATTCTCCAACCCACTCTGTCCTGGGCCTACCTTTCGAGTTCTATCCAATTTTTGTTCATTCTTCTCATGTCTGTCGCCATTTCTTGGCGTAATGTGTTCTTTGGTCTTCCTCTTCTCTTTGGACCGTCAGAATTCCATGTGAGAGCTTGTCTTGTGACGCAATTAGATGATTTCCTCAATGTGTGCCCTATCCACTTCCAGCGATTCTTCCTGATTTCTTCTTCGGCTGGAATCTGATTTGTTCTCTCCCACAGTAACATGTTGCTGATAGTGTCTGGCCAACGGATGCGAAGTATCTTGCGTGGACAACTGTTAACAAACACCTATATCTTCTGGATGATGGCTTCCGTAGTTCTCCACGTCTCCGTCCCATACAGCAGAACTGTCTTGACATTTGTATTGAAAAATCTGATGTTGGTGTTGGTTGACAATTGTTTAAAAAAAAAACTAATAAATCTATTTATTCAGAAAGCACGTAAACTTATCAATATTATTATTAATCTGTCATAAAATTCTTGGTCTAAGGTAAGTGTACCTGTACATTACTTTTTGTATATGAATACATGTGACTGTATGTGTATTTTGTTGATTCTTTGTGTTATTATCTTACCGATGAGATCGATGCGCGTATAGTGAAAGCCAGAGCGGTTTATGACAACCTGGGCCATCTTTGGCGTCTTCGTGATGTTAGTCTGGCTGTAAAAGGCCGGATCTACAACGCTTAGGTGAGAGCAGTTTTGCTCTATGCTTGTGAAACCTGACCGCTCCGAGTTGAGGATGTTAGACGACTCCCTGCGTTTGATCACCCTTGTGTCGGAAGGATTAATGACATCTAGTGGCAACACCATGATAGCAATGCACAGCTTCGGGATCGTGTGTTCGGGCGCACAGACAATAATTCAATTGGTGTCACCATCTTAAAACACCGACTTCGGTGGCTTGAATATGTTCTACGAATGTCATCCCAGAGAATTCCACGTCGTGCATTATTTGCCGACGCTGAGACTGTTTCAGTCAGTCAGTCAGTTACAACGTAGAACTTCGTACGTACGTACATCAGTTCGAGTTGCCATACCACATTAGCACACAGATACAGTTGTCGAATCAAATCCCATAGTGGTAGAAGTAGTAAGAGTATAAGTATTATGTGAAAGATAAGGGTTTGAAGAAATTATTGAAGGAGTATAATCCAGTGAAATAAATTTGGAAAGAGAGTAAAGATAGGCAGATGAAGGATTCAGAAGATTAGAATTTGGAAGAACACAAAGAGTGAATACACCTTCACCATTGTAAACGATTTTGAACCATGTCATTCAAGGTCTCTGACCATCGATTGCTATCATGTCGCGGATCCCAACCAGGTAGTCTACACCTACTAACATGGCTCAGTCCACTTGTCAGCGACTTCATGGATTTATGCCATGTTTTGGTCTGGCCGCCACTAGTTTTCTTCCAACCTACTCCTACACCATAAAGCATTGCACGTCGGGGCAGTCGGTAGTTGGGAATAGGTAACACTTGTCCCAGCCATCTCAACTGATGATGAATTGTCGATCAGTAACAAATAACAAGTTTTTAGTATAAACGAAATCAACATTATAGTCATCTAATCCGTATACAGGGGTTTTTAGCATTTGACCAATAGGAAAGCTACATACAGAGATTCTGGAATATTCTTCTAAAAGACGATTGGATGGAATATCTTCGGCTCTTTCTAAGCCTCCTAGAACTTCCTTGATTTCATCCGTGCGCTGTACTCATAGAATATGAATCTGTAGTTAATTGTTTTTGTGATTTCACAACAGAAGTAAATGAAACGGTTTAATCCTTCTTTTGTCCTTTCACTAATCTTAACCATAATCTAATTATTTTAACTCATATGTTTGTCTCTATTTATAATCATGTATTCACTAGTGAATAGCCTCAAGATGGAACTCCTGTAATTCTAGTGAGAAGCCATGTTGAATGGAATTTAATCATGTCGTGTATGATATATTTATCCACTTCGGAGAATGGATGAAAGTTGCGCAATGTTGTGAATTGACTGAATTTAGATATTAACACCATGATATACCAGCTGAATTGTCTAGGGTCAAGTGTTCTCATACAACACTGAAAATCATGAATTCAGTTCTCAAATGCAAGTTTGTGGGTGAGCACTGCTGAGGGGTCTCACACTAGATCAAAATACCCATCGACTGCTCTCAGGTTTAGCGGCTAGCAGTGGAATCCAGGACAAAGCGCGTTTCGTCCTATTTGAAATTCTTCATCAGGACATACCTGCATCTCACAGTTGATGTTCACTCTTGGACTCGAACCCAATGTCTTTCGCTTCAAACGCTATCGCGTTATCCACATACCTACTGAGTTCTGATAGCCACTTACTTGTGCAATGGAGTGAACTTTAAATTCACTTGATATTGTTTATTCAAATCTTCTCAGTGATGTTTAGAACTGTAATTAATCAGTCTGTTATTGGCATATGTACATACTCTAGGGACTGCCTCAATATTGCTTTGATTCACAAGCTTTATCAGTAACGATAGATATATTAATATTTTTATTTTATTGAAATGTCATTTACTTACTTACTTACGCCTGTTACCCCTCGTGGAGGAGCATAGGCCGCTTATCAGCATTCTCCATCCAACCCTATCCTCAACAATACTTTCCAGTTCGTTCCAGTCCCTATTCATCCTTTTCATATCTGCTTCTATTTCCCTGCGTAATGTATTCTTTGGCCTTCCTCTTTTCCACTTCTCTTACCTTCTCTTCCCTCTTCTACAGTTACTGCCAATCCCAAACCCTGATAAAGGAGGAGGGTTGGGCATGGATGGGATTAGCGACCGTATCCCGTAGGAAAACTAGCTCGCTAAACAAACACTAACCAGATATTTTATTTATCTTCATTCACCTACATATATTACTACTACCAAAAAAGAGAATAATAAACAATGAGCGAAAAGAAATATTTATAGAAAATCAATATTTTCTTAAAAATCAGCTGATTATGACGACAATGAAATGTGACCTTGAATAGAATAGAGAGGTCACATGATCTTTTCACTTATTCGTTAATCAATTCAATGAATTCGATAGTTTATATTTATTATGTCCTGATAAGAATAATGAATAGTAACTAATGGAATCCATTTATAGACTAATACTATACATATATATCTCCTATTGTATATTAGGTAAGTGAACGATGAACGGTTGCTCAAACTTCGTGGATTGGTTGAAGATAGACATTAACACCGTTGGATGCCGGCTAGCTCATTGGTCTATCGGTTAGGTGCTCTGGAGCGTGACTGGTAGGTCCTGGGTTCGAATCTCGCTCGCGAGTCGGGATCGTGGATGTGCACTGCTGAGGAGTCCCATAATAAGACGAAACGGCCTTTGTCCAGTGCTTCCAGGTTTTCCCTGGTGGTCTAGCTTCAATTGACTCATGATTTCAACTATGAAAATACTCAATTCTCCACAAAACCCCTTCTGACCTATTTGTTAAGTAACTAACCTATGTACATTCATATTCCCCTTATAATAAGCTCCATTTTGATCCAATAGAGTATTATTATACGATTTACCGTTCTTAAGTCATGCTCAGTTTATCAATTACAGTCTCCCTCAATCATAGACACGTTTTGGGCTTGATCATGTACAAATGTTGTTTTCTATTATCTGGTGTGATGTGGTCTGTTTGGTTTGTATATAAACCCAGTGTGATTGAATCACAGGATTCATATCACTGAAGCTGAGATTAGTGTTGTGGACTTAAAAAGGCAGGCAGGGCTAGACAAGAGGAATGACCGATGAACACTTTAGACTGCTCGTATGAATTTATGCGTCAGTTGGCCACTCAATAATTCACTGTTCTTTAATTGGTGATATCATTATGTTTATATTTTTTAATAGTCCACAAAGATCGCAAGCCATATATAAGCGCTCTGGCGCGAGACTGGCAGGTCCTGGATTCGAATCTCGCTCGTGAGGCGGGATCGTGGATGCGCACTTCTGAGGAGTCCCATAATAGGACGAAACGACCGTCCAGTTCTTCCAGATTTTCCATGGTGATCTAGCTTCAATTGACTCACACTTTCTACTATGAAGTTATATATGTGATAAGTTAGCACCATCAGAAACCCTTCTAGAGTTATAGTTGGGTAAAAGAGGAGGGTTAGACATAGGGTCAGCGACCCCATCCCGTACAAAATGACTTTGATAACAAAATACTAACGAGAAAAATTCATTTGAACCATTAAACCTATGTCCTGAGAGTTGAAAGATATTCATATAGAAGAATTATGACACTTCATAGTGAAAACCTAGATTCTTTCCAGATTGTCCCGAGTGGGTTCAACCTATTCATGTACCACTCAGTTGTATCTTCTCATTTCTACAGCTACTTGAACAGTCCTTTCGGACTCCTTCACTGTTAAGATATTTCATATACTTACATTAATTGTTGCTCTGGTTGACATCAACCTTGTGATATCTAAAGAATGACTGAAGGGTCCAGGAACAGTGAATGTCTACTTATCACCATTAATGCCAATTATTACTGTGCACAAAAGAATATGGATGGAATAGAATTACTTTTATAGGTAATCTTTTTTCTTAGTTGAAATCATGAGTCGATTAAGGCTAGATCATCATGGAAAACCTGGAAGCACTGGACAAAGGCCGTTTCGTCTTATTATGGGACTCCTCAGCAGTGCACATCCACGATCCCGACTCGCGAGCGAGATTCGAACCCAGGACCTACCAGTCACGCTCCAGAGCACCTAACCGATAGACCAATGAGCTAGCCGGCATCCAACGGTGTTAATGTCTATCTTCAACCAATCCACGAAGTTTGAGCAACCGTTCATCGTTCACTTACCTAATATACAATAGGAGATATATATGTATAGTATTAGTCTATAAATGGATTCCATTAGTTACTATTCATTATTCTTATCAGGACATAATAAATATAAACTATCGAATTCATTGAATTGATTAACGAATAAGTGAAAAGATCATGTGACCTCTCTATTCTATTCAAGGTCACATTTCATTGTCGTCATAATCAGCTGATTTTTAAGAAAATATTGATTTTCTATAAATATTTCTTTTCGCTCATTGTTTATTATTCTCTTTTTTGGTAGTAGTAATATATGTAGGTGAATGAAGATAAATAAAATATCTGGTTAGTGTTTGTTTAGCGAGCTAGTTTTCCTACGGGATACGGTCGCTAATCCCATCCATGCCCAACTCTCTTCCTTTACCCGGGTAGAGACGGGTATCTGCTTCAGTACAATGAAAGATGGTCACTCTTTTCCGTGGATTGGTTTTGGTTAAACATTAACACCGTCGGTTGTGGGCTCATTAGTTCAGAGGTCTGTCATTCGCACATAAGACCGAAGGTCAGGGTTTGAAACCCCGCGAGAGGGATCGTGGGTGCGCACTGCTAAGAAGTCTCATACTAGGAGGAAACCCCCATCCAGTCCATCTATGTTTTCGATAGTGGTCTATAATCAATCGATTTATGATTTCAATCAGAAACTTAATGATCTCCACATACCTCATACTGATAAAACTTATCTGTTGATATTAGCGATTAAACTTACAAAAGTTCATATATGAAAACACTTGTTCACATATATCAGGTCAATTCAGACAATGTAACTTCTTTCGATTGTTTATTAAGTCTGTTATAGGCTTATAAGTTTATAGTAGCACCATTAAAAGATTATGATTAACTACTTCAATGCAAACAAAAAGTTAAACTGTCGTTCAAACGCTTTTCGATCTTCAGGATATCACTTCATAACACTGAGATATGGTTGCTCTACACCTAAAAAATATGTCAGTGAAACAATTTATATGCCTGATAACGGTATAGACCATCAACGTTGATGATCTATGTTGAATGATTGGAGGTCTACTCGAGTTAGACAGGAACGGTGTAACGAACAAGCTAACTTCAAAGTCACACCTCACGGTCAGCATCTAACGTGGATTATTCCATTCGACGTATTAAAGTATTATGTCTGCTTTGAAAACTGTATAACACAAAGAGCGTGATTACGTAAATATATGAATAAGAATGAGTACAGAGATTTTACTGAAACCACCACCGCATAAGCCAGTCCATGGAGTATGATTAACTGATGCGCATTTTGTTGTCCTTGACTTTAACAGGGATCGATGATCTGTTCGATATTCAGTGACCCAACTCCCGGATGATTTGGCTAGGGCTTAGTAATATTTCACTGCCGCTACAACGGGAAATGTTTATAGTTAATCTATATAAACTCTAACTTATTCTCATCTAAATCGCATTCATAAATGAAAGACAGTTATGCGTGAATCATTAATCGATAAATTTTGTATTAACTATTATCATTATTCACTTGGTATTGTTTACTTGAATCTTCCTATTGATGTGAATACTGTGAGGATTACCTAAATATTACCTTAATTCACAAGCATTATAAGCTTCGATGGATGCTGGTTAGCAGTGGTATCCAGAACATGAGTTTTGCGCGATTATGGACTCATCGGCAGGATATACCTGCATGTCAGAGTTGATGTTCACTCCAGGACTCGAACCCAATATCTTTCGCTTCAAATGTTATCGCGTTATCCATTTAGCTACGGAGTTCTGATCGCCACTTGCTCGTGCAATGGGGTGAAATTGAATTCACTTGGTATTGTTTACTTGTATCTTCCCACTGATATTTAGGACACTTAGCGTGAACATCATATCTGAGATGCAGGTATATCCAGCTGACGAGTTCGAAAAAGGACGAAACGCGCATTCTGGATTCCACTGCTAGCCATTATCCATCTTTGCTTATATTATCATTATTATTTATTATTATGCAATTGTCTGAGAATCGTATATTTAGTCACACTTTTCTCATTATTTAGCCAAGACCCATATGTGTGTATGAGTCATTAACCTTCATCTCTTTATTCATAGATTCACATCTTTGTTCAACTTTTATGTTGTAATTAAATAAAGCATTGAAACAAAGCACGTCAGTTTAATATACTTCGAATGCTTACCTACTTACTTACTTAAGTCTGTTACTCCTCATAGAGGAGCATAGGTTGCATTTTCCATCCAATCCTCTACTGGCCAATTCTTTTCAGTTGCTATTTATCCTTTTCATATCTGATTCGGGGTCTATTAGAGTTGGACAGGAATGGTGTGACCAACAACTAACATCAAAGTCACACCTCACAGTCAACACCTAACATGGATTACTCCTTCATCGTATCAACGTACTATGGATGCTATGAAGACCGTATAACTCAAACGACGTTATTACAAAAGGATTATAATAGTTTAGGTAGATACAAGCGAAAGTGTGACCATCACCATAGCATGAACCAGTCCATGACATACGATTAAATGATGCGCGTTGGTTTTCCTTGACATTGAGATGGATGGATGATGTGTTCGATATTGAGTGACCCAAGTGTCAGATTATTTGGTTAGGTCTCAGTGACATTTCATTGATCTTACAAGTTGATTTCCTTTGTTACTATGCTATATATACTACTTAAATGGGTAACTTTTGCGTTTTATTTTTCATTTCTTTCTATATGATAATCACATTTCAAATGATACTTACTTACTTACGCCTGTTACCCTTCATGGAGGAGCATAGGCCGCTCACCAGCATTCTCCATCCAACTCTGTCCTGGGCAATCCTTTCCAGTTCTTTCCAGTTGTTATTCATCTTTTTCATATCTGCTTCTATCTCCCGACGTAATATGTTCTTTGGCCTTCCTCTCTTCCGCTTCCGTTCCGGATTCCAAGTTAGCGCTTGCCTCGTGATGCAGTATGGTGATTTCCTTAATGTATGTCCTATCCACTTCCAACGTCTTTTCCTAGTTTCCTCTTCGGCTGGAATCTGGTTTGTCCTCTCCCATGAAACGCTGTTGATGATAGTATCCGGTCAGTGAATGTTGAGTATTTTGCGTAGACAACAACTGTTTATGAATACTTGTACTTGATGGATGTAGTAGTTCTGCACTTTTCAGCTGCGTACATTAGGACTGTCTTGACGTTCGTATTGAAGATTCAGCGTTCGAAATCCTTTCAGAATCCAATATGAACAAATCATAATTATTGATGCTAGAACTTTAATGGAAAACAACACCATCATACATGCGATTTATAGCCTACAATGATAATAACAGCTGTTAGAAATCGATTAATACTTTGTTATTTGACCACTATGGGATTTGAATCGACAACTACATCTCTGTGGTATGGCAACTTGAACTGATGTATGTACGTACGTACGAAGTTCCACGTTGTGACTGACTGACTGACTTGTTATTTGACTATGATTGCCGAAAATTGCAAACATTGAAAATCTTTTTACTTTGTTTCGATAGAATCTATTCTTGAAGTTATTAGCGTGTTTATGGATATGAAGGGGAATGTGACGGTAAAGTCATCACATAGTTCAAAAGAATAATACCCCGAAAAATATTTACTTTTACATCTCATTCTGAGGTACATGATTACTACGGTGTAACTAAAACGGCAGTAACATTAATTGGCTATTGAGCTTATACTACTTATAAGTAGGCAAAAGTCTGCCAAAAAAATGTGAGGACGGTGGCAATTAGATTCAATCCATGAATGCTTTCAAATACTGTCAATCTGTCAATTTCCATCGAATAACTTTTCAAAATTCTACAGAACGATAAACATGAACTCAGGATTATGGTTCAGCTAAAAGATCATTAGTTGAGGTAAGATGGTGGTTGGAGGTGGTCAACAGGAAACCCTGGACCCGGGTTTCGTGCTACTTGGCACTCGTCAGCAAGGTGTACCTGTAATCTTGAGAGAACTGATGCTCCCTGGCCGAAATAGCTCAGTGGTAACGTGTCTGACTGTGAAGCTGAGTGACACGGAATCGAATCCTTAACCATCTTACCTCAATATATATAGTGCACGCAGTGTCGAGTCACCTAGACTGGTGGCCACATTGCAACTTGATCGATAGCATTCGATCAGCACTAAGAAGGACTTGACACGCATGACATTGATCATCACCCAGTGGTCAATCAATTGTGATCACTAGTTGACTTCATTCTGAGAGAAGTCTTCATTTTTATGAAATACTTCCTAACACTATTCACTGGATAATTTTCATTTATTAAAACAAAAAAATTGAATTCATCCCATCTCCTCACTTAACATGAGTCTGTTCATTGATTATTTGTTTTCACTGATTATCTAAGTGACATTCAATTTGTTTGAAACTAGTATATAATGAAACTCTACTTCAAGCCATTCTGGGGTTACTGCCGGTCCAAAGAACGGATAAAGGAGGAGGCTTGGCATGGGGTTAGCAACCCAGTCCCGCACAAAAATCACTCGTTGAAATACGCTTATCAGAAAAATATATTCAAACTATTTAAACTCTGCCCTGGGAGTTAGAAAGTCTTCATTTTGAAGATTTATGATGCCTAATGATGAAAGAAAAGATTCTTCGGAGGTCACGAAGCTGATGACCCTTCTGACAACCAGAGCAACCATTATTTTTGGGACATGGAATGTTCGTATGATGTGAGAGACCGGGAACGTCATCTAAGTTGCTGCAGAAATAAAGAGACACAACCTTAAGGTGCTTGGAATCAATGGAACACATTGGATGCAAGTTGGACAACAACGACTAGCTTTAGAGGAGCTCCTGTAGACAACATCCAGATTTACTAAATATATAAATCAATCAGATCATTGAAAATCCTCCTGGAATAAATTCCTTTTTGGTTTAGATACACGAAAGTTTTCAGAATGATTTCTTCTAATAAAGGTAACAATTTTACGTCATTTCAAGGTTATATATACTTATGATGAAACTGGTATAAAACTGTAGATACCAAGTGATACTTGAACAGCATAAGAAATAGCATTTCAAGGTCATACATATACAAAAATTAACTATAGTTTAGGTCTGAACTACTTAAAAACACCTAAACCTTTTGATATAAAGGATGGATAGCGGCTAGCAGTGGAATCCAGGAGGTGCGTTTTGCTTTATTTGAAACTCGTCAGCTGGATATACCTGCATCTTAAGACTCAGTAACTAAGTGGATAATGCGATGACGTTTGAAGCGAAAGGTACTGGGTTCGAGTCTTAGAGTGAACATCAACAAATCTGAGATGCAGACACCTGCAGCTGACGAGTCCCTAATAGGACGAAACGCGTGTCAAACTGGATTCCACTGCTAGCCACTATCCATCTTTGCTTACCATGCTTGTGAATTAAGGCCATATCGAGGCAATACGCACAGTATGCACGTATGCTAATAAGGGACTGATCCATTGCAGTCCTAAAGATCAATAAGAAGATTAAAGTAAACAATACTAAGTGAATTTAAACTTCACCCCATAGCACAAGCAAGTAGCTATCAGGACTCAGTGGCCGAGTGGATAACGTGATGGCGTTTGAAGCGAAAGATATTGGGCTCAAATCCGAGAATGAACATCAATTCTGAGATGCAGGTACATCTAGCTGACGAGTCCCAAATAAGACGAAACGCGCTTTGTCCTGGATTCCACTGCTACCCACTATCCATCTTTGCTTACTATAATTTATATAGTTTCAAATCAAATATTTAGTTATGAATATATACATTAGCTTAAATTATTCAACATGCTAGTTGTATCCTTCAGAATCAGGTCAAGGATAAACATCTCAAGTTGTTTGTTTTTTTTGCTATTTGGACGTTTAAAAGTACAAATTTAACAAGAGTTGTACTTTTAGAAGTTATTTTGCCAAAAGTTGATAAGCCTTTGTAAATGAATACTGGATTCGGTTTTATTAAGATCTTCTGATAACCCTCCAAAGCTAAATCTACACAGCAACTTGAACAGGAAAGTAAAAGCGCGAAAGATGGTTTATTTATGGACAGAAAATCTAGGGAAATTGAAGTAATTTAGAGGGCCTTGAGTTTCCGGAAAATTCTGAGACACTACTAAACATAGTAGCGGTATAGGTAATCATTTAATCAGAAACGTGACATGTGACTTTTCATTTTCTATGTGTTTCCGTGGAAACTCGTATTGAAAACTGATTGGATAAGATGTTTCTTAGCGCTTTCAAAACCTTTTATTATCAGAAGGGTTTTTGTGGAGATTTAGAATTTTCATAGTTAAAAGCGTTAGTCAATGGAAGCTAGACAAACAGGGAAAACCTGGAATCACTGGATGACCGTTTCGTCCTATTGTGGGACTCCTCAGTAGCAGTGCGCATCCACTATCTCGCCTCGCGAGCGAGATTCGAACCCAGAATCTACCAGTCTCGCGCCAGAGTACTTAACCGATAGACCACTAAGCTGGCCAGCATCCAACGGTGTTAATGTCTAACTTCAACCAATCCACGATGTTTGAGCAACCATTCACCAATTGTCTTCAGTGAGTTGATATCTCACAACAGACGTGGTTTGAACCCCACTGGTTACTGCTTCTCACTAGAACTCCTGGATTTACCTCTCGAAGTCAGTCACTATCGGTTAAGTGCACTGGCGTGAGACTGGTAGGTCCTGGGTTCGAATCTCGAAAGTGCGGGATCGTGGATGTGCACTGCTGAGGAGTCCCATAATAGAACGAAACGGCCTTTGTCCAGTGCTTCGCGGTTTTCCATGGTGGTTTAGCTTCAATTGACTCACGCTTTCAACTATGAAAACCTGTTTTGGTTGTTTTCGAGGGATTTCCAGGATCCTTCAACTTATCCTTTAGCTATATTCATATCAAGAAAATGGAAGATGAACATTTGTTTAAATGAACACCTTTATCATCTATCAATTTTGATAGTTAATAGTATTCAAGAATAGTTTACTGGAAAAAGAACATTCAGAATAAATCTTATTTAAAAAAGCAACACTGTGATGGCGAGCAAACTCAATACTGAAATGTTAAGTGTTCGTGGCCACGAGACCGGAGGTCATGGATTCGAGTCCCGCGAGGGGATCATGTGTGCACATTGCTGAGAAGTACCATATTAGAACGAAACGGCCGTCTAGTGATTCCGAGTTTTTAATGATGATATAGTATGCATAAACTCATGAATTCAACTATTAAATTATTACAATCCCCACAAAACCTCTTTTCTGACAGTATACAATGAATTTTCAGTTTTGTTCATTGTACCAACTTATTTCTAAATTAAATTTTATACAAATTAATATACGAATCTAAATTGTTTAATTCTAATGAAGCTGAAATCGTTTAAATTTTAAATATCTAATACTAGTCTTAACTAGGAGCAATGTAAGGGACTCCTAGCAATCTGATTGGGTCGTCTTACGAACAACCCATTACATTTATTAGCTATTTCCACTTTTGTAGTTTTTACATTGCAGACTTATCTTACCTAGACTATCATATAAAACCAGAAAGCCACGGATAGTCATTTTGTCCTGGTTAAGAACACTTCATAAGCGTACAACCCCGATCTCATAGGGGATCGAAAGCAAAATATTCAACTTTTACGACGGGTGCATCACTTTGAAACTACTGAATAAGGACTCAATGGTTTTCATCTCCAGTTGCCTTCCGTTATCATTGAGGGATACCTGCCTCATACACAAATCCACTGTTCAAAGCTTTCTTTTATTGTAGCATAACTCAAAAGATGTACTAAACTGAGGAAACATTAGGTAAATGATAAATCTTATTTACATTTTATATTTCCAAGGTAGTACATGGGAATCTAGTAACTCTTATAAATAAATAACACATGAGTAAAACAGGGTTCAATCTATCAGAAAAATCGTAAAAATAACATAAGTACGGCCCTGGTACGGCCGAGAGTGAGGAGAGTCCGTTTTCCCTCTCCAAATGTTCTCCTATGGACACGCACATACAGCCGCTAACAAGAAAATCCTACTCTCTGTCGCGGTTGGGGTGTTGTTTATGAAATTGAGAGGACGAAAAGTGAATGTCCGGCGCTTTAACCGGGTTGTTGGATATGGCGGATCTACCTATGGCAATTGGAAAACCGTGATTCCAAACCAATGGTGCACATGGGCTCCAGGATCCTCATGGAACAATTGGCGTATGAACCAATTATTGGTCACAGGCTATCATATGACTGCATCTCCTTACATTGCTCCACTTCCTTGTGTATTAGACCGTTAGGTTAAAGGCTTTGAGTGTGTGGTCCTGTATGAAAACCACCTACTTCGGTTTGTGCACCCGGGAAGTATCACTGCCCACAGTCGATTTTAGACTAATATCAGCCAGTAGTAGAATTTAATTTCAATTTTTGATCTCTACCGATCACATTAAAAAATCCTTTTTTTAGAATGAATAGAATTCGAACTACTAGTGATTATATAGAGTAGTATGAAATGTAGTTGAAATTCATTTGGTTCCATGAATCCTGTTCGGTTGTATGTGGTAATTAACCCAGTTTTCCCCACAGTTTAGTATCAGCTGGATAACGAAAAGAAACATAGTCAATGGACAAAAGTTCCACTTAAATTTGACATTTATCAATAGTTGAAATCACGAGTCAATTGAAACTAGACCATCATGGAAAACCTGGAATCACTGGACAAATGCCGTTTCGTCCTACTGTGGGACTCCTCAGCGGTGCTCATCCATGACCTCGCCTCGCGAGATTCAAAATCAGGACCTACCAGTCTCGCGCAAGAGCACTTAACCGAGTTCAAACCACGTCTGTTGTGAGATAGAAACTCACTGAAGACAATTGGTGAACGGTTGCTCAACTTCGTGGATTGATTGAAGTTAGACATTAACACCGTTGGATTCCTATCAGCTCAGTGGTCTATCGGTTAAGTGCTCTGGTGTGAGATTGGTAGGTCCTGACTTCGAATTTCGCTCGCGAGTGCGGGATCGTGGATGTACACTGCCACTGAGGAGTCCCATAATAAGACGAAACGGCCTTTGTCCAGTGCTCCCAGGTTTTCCATGATGGTCTAGCTACAATTAACTCACGCTTTCAACTATGAAAATACTAAATCTCCACAAAATCCCCCCGTGTGTCACCAGTCAAATAGCAAACTTCACTCACTTTCACAGATAGTATAAAAATCATTCAAAGCCATCGGTTTGTAATTGCTTCATTTTAAACATGGTTAGACTTCTTCTTCTTCCTGATCATCATCCTCATCATAATCGCTATTATCCCTGTTGAGATCGTCGGTGAAAACTACTGAATAAGTGTTACAAACTTGAACGAAACATTCATGATGTACTCCCTGGTTTTCAAAAGGAATCTATATGATGCTAGTCAATGACAACATGATAAATTTTTGAAAATACATGTTACGTCCTTGAACCTGTCTACCCACTTTCGTGCCAAGTATAACTTATCTAATGTAGATTAAGACCTTGACGCGATAGACTAACTAACTTAACCTTGAGGCTAGTATGCGTGAGTTCGAAGCGGAGGTAGAGAGACGAAAACTATTCTATCCCTGATTGGTTGACAAGCACGCGAGCGAGAGAGAAGACAAGACAACTGAAACACTACCCGCTTTATTCCAATCCCGAACTGATACCCGAATTCCGAATTCAGATTAGTGTACAAAGATACATGAATAAATAGATGACTAACCTGACCACAACATAGAGTAGAAAATAGAGTTCAAAAGGTTACGTCTAAATTACAATAACTTTGGAACAGAAAGGCCTATGGCAGTGAATCATACATCAAACGAAAGCTTATGATCTGTAGAACACACTAGGGGCAAAAGTAAATTTTCCTGTTATACGAGCTTTGAATGAAATGAAATAACGTCCCCCCCAAAATAGCTTCCATAGTTTGTTAAAGCTTCTTGTTTCGCGGTTCACATCAGTTCTAACAGTCGGTGGGTCAGACTTATGTTGGTTATATTCTATCGAAGACATGAGTACAGGTAACTTTCAGGACCTATTAATGGACGATTATTCTATATACAGTATTAAAAAAAAACTGAAAATCCATCTTGTCAACACTTATGCTCCTCACTAATTATCCACCTTATATCAACACGCTTCGATTGACAGTATTGTCATTTATGAGTATACATGGGTTACTGGTAAGATAGTTTTGTTTCTTAAAAAACATCTTTAGTAAAATTTAGATAAGGGAGGCATAATATAATGAGTCTTAGCTAGTTTTTTCTAACTCCGTACCCACATGGAATTCGATAAGATTTAACTTATTACTCAGATAACTTCTTTCTTGCAAACTGACTACATCGAGAATTAGAAGCAGATATGAAAAAGGATGAATAACAACTGGAAACAACTGGAAAAGAGAGTCTGAGAAAGAGTTCAATATAACATCATGGTGGGCGGCCTATGTTCCTCCACGAAGGATGACAGACATAAGTAAGTAAGTAAGCAATTCACTGCAATTTCTTCAACTTTGTAATAACCATTTGTAGATCATAAACGTTGATAATCTCTATCGAATGATTGACAGCCTATTAGAGTTAGACGGGAATGGTGTGATCAACAGCTAACATCAAAGTCACACCTCTCAATCAGCATCTAACGTGGATTACTCCTTCATCGTATCAACGTACTATGGATGCTATGAAGACCGTATAACACAAACGACGTTATTACAAAGGAATATAATAGTTTAGATAGATACAAGCGAAAGTGTGACCACCACCGTATGGACCGGTCCATTACATCCGATTAACTGATGCGCGTTGGTTGTCATTGACTTTGAGATGGATGGATGGATGATGTGTTCGATATTGAGTGACCCAAGTGTCGGATTATTTGGTAAACCTTAGATATCACGTAGAAATCTTCATATTTCTATACATAAACATACTGTAACATACATTTGTATAATTTAGAAATAATATAAACAACATATAAACATATCGGTTAATTAATATTCTGTAAATCAAATTACGTAATCATAAGATTGTTTTTCTCTCTATAGTTCATATCGTGGTGTAAGCTACTGATTTCTTCAAATATAAGTAGTATGTATCATCAATTGGAAGTGAAATATCTGGTAGTAGAAGATTAAAAAGGTCTACGCCATCGCGTTATCCATTGGGTTTGAGTCCCAGAGTGAACATATCAACAAATCTGAGATGCAGGTACATCCAGCTAGTGAAGAGTCCCAAATAGGATGAAACGCCCTTTGTCCTGGATTCCACTGTTAGCCACTATCCATCTTTGCTTATTTACTGTATGGTTCTCAGATTGTAATGAAGAGATTCTGTAATTTTGTATTCAAATACATTCGATTGTCTCCACTTGTATTCTTGTTCAATACAATATAGACGAAATTACTTCATAGTAATTGACTAATTGATGGGTGGTAGTAATCAATGTTCTTGTGTTTAGATCTTTCTAATATTGATTACACACTATCGATCAAGTTCCAGTATGCCAACTGGTCTAAATGATTCGACATAGTTACAGTTCAGTTTAGTATTAAATGGTTGGAAATAAGTGACAGAAAATTCTGACCATAGAATTCATACTAACTAGATCTTCGTAGGGTTTATTAGTGAATTGATTAAGTCTTTCAGGTGCAAATAATCTCAGCCAGTATTCGAAACTGAAGTATATGTATTGTATACGTTCCTAGACTTAGAATGTGTAGGGTCAGTGAAATGTCACTGAAACCTAACCAAATAATCCGATACTTGGGTCAATCAATATCAAACACATCATCCATCCATCTCAATGTCAACGACAATCAACGCACATCAGTTAATCGGATGTCATGGACTGGTTCATGCTATGGTGATGGTCACACTTTCGCTTGTATCTATCTAAACTATTATATTCCTTTGTAATAACGTCGTTTGTGTTATACGGTCTTCATAGCATCCATAGTACGTTGATACGATGAAGGAGTAATCCATGTTAGGTGTTGACTGTGAGGTGTGACTTTGATGTTAGCTGTTGATCACACCATTCCCGTCTAACTCTAATAGGCTGTCAATCATTCGATAGGGATTATCAACGTTTATGATCTGCAGTAATTGAAATCACAAGTAAGTTGAAGCTAGACCACCATGAAAAACCTGGAAGCACTGGACGGCTGTTTCGTCCTATTATGGGACTCTTCAGCAGTGCGCATTCACTATTCCCGCACTCACGAGATTCGAACCATCTAGAAGAAGGAAGAACGTCAGAAATAATTAGCCAATGAACTGAATCGACTACAATAATCAATAACTTATGTTCTCGTTCACTACAACAGTATTTTATCTCATGTTATTACTACAGAACAAACAGGAATGAACTCAACTAATTCATGACCAAATATTAAATTTAAATATCACATTTACGTGTTATTGAACAATGGACGATTGATTAATTTACATTTCAATGGCGGTTTACGAGTCAATACAACACATACTTACTTACTTACACCTGTTACTCCCAATGGAGTATAGGCCACCGACAAGGATTCTACAACCCACTCTGTCCTGGGTCTTCCTTACTAGTTCTTTTCAACTTTTGTTCATTCTTTTCATGTCTGTCTCTGTTTCTCAGAGTAATTTGTTCTTTGGTCTTCCTCTTCTCCTTTGGCCTTGAGGATTTCATGTGAGGACTTGTCTTGTGACGCAGTTGAGTGAGTTCCTCAAAGTGTGTCCTATTCACTTCCAGTGCTTCTTCCTGATTTCTTGCTCCAATGGAATCTGGTTTGTTGTCTCCCACAGTAACTTGTTGCTGATAATGTCTGGCCATCGGATCCGAAGTATTTTGCGTAGACAACTGTTAATAAACACTTGTACTGAAATGCTGTCACAGTCCCAATGTGGTGTGTGCTACTTGTATGGACAGATATTAGTAGTATATATCAGGAATTGGAAGTAGAACTCTTGCAAACAGAAGAGGAAATTAAAGAGAAGAAAAACACGGAAAGCAATCGTCGAGCTCCTCTGGTGACGACTTCTTGATAGAGCTCCGGAATTGTTTTTTTTTGAAGTTATTCGTTAGTTACTACAATGTTATTATTATTTGGTGTTTGTGGAAATTATTGAAGTGGATAAAAGATTCAGTAGACGCCCAATTTCGAAATCAATAGATCGGATTTCGTAAGGACCGATCGGGTACAAACCAAATCGAGACAATATGGATCATCGTTGAAAAATCAATTGAATGGAACTCGTCAATATACATCAACTTGCTTGACTGTGAGAAAGAATTTGACAATATGGATAAGAAAGAATTATGGACACTTCTTCGACATTACAGAGTACATGAGAAAATCCTCAGTATCATACGGATTTCAGACGATGGATTACACTGAAGAGTCATACATGGAGGATATCTGAGAGATGCATTCAAAGTAAGGACTGAAGTCAGAAAAGGCTGCCTACTCTTCCCTTTTCCCTTTCATCTGGAGGTTGACTGGATTATGAAGACTTCCACATCTGAGAGGAAGCATGGAATACAATGGACAGGTTGGATGCAACTAAACGATTTGGACTTTGCAGATAACTTAACTCCTCTATCATATACGCTCCAACAAATGTAAGTGAAGACTGTCAGGTTAGTAGTGTGGTGTGGTCTACTTATATCCATACAAGTAGTATATGGTGTTGGTCAGACATAGAATGTATTTTGGGCAGGAGACCGATGAGGAAAGAACTGAAACGAAGCGCAATCGGTAGGAAGATGGACGAACAATGGAATTAGAGAAGAAACAGTGAAGATCGAGACTATTGGTTGTTAATTTGCAAATTGACTGTTCATTGTATGGTTGTTAGAATTTATTGAGATAGTCTGTAATGTTTGCTTTAATACATTCGATTGTCCCCAGTCGTGTTCTGTTCACTACAGAAGCACCCTCTGAGGCAGTAAGTCTCACCATACACAAAGGAGAAGACAAGACCCTGAAATACGACACAGAGAACATCAACACAATCACAATTGATGAAGAAACTTTGGAACAGATGGAATCTTTCACGTAACTAGACAGTATCATCGATGAACAATGTGGATTTGATGCTAATGTAAAGGTAAATATTAGTGAGGTAAGGATGGCTTTTCTACAATTGAAGAACAAATGGAACTCAGAACAACTGTCTTCAAACCAATATCAAAGTCACAATCTTCAATACGAATGTCAACACAGTTAGTTATTGTAAGGAAAGATGGATAGTGGATAGCAGTGGAATCCAGCACAAAGCGTGTTTCGTCCTATTTGGGACTCGTCGGTTGGATGTACCTGCATCTCAGAGTTGATGTTCACTCTGTGACTCGAACCCAGTACCGTTCATTTCAAACGCGTTATCCACTTAGCTACTCAGCCTTTATAGCCACTTACTTGTGCGATGGGGTGAATTTTAAATTCATTTAGTATTGTTTGTTTGAATCTTCCCATCGATGTGTTAGGACTGCAACTGGTCAGTCTCTAATTGGCATATGTGCATACTGTGCGTATTGCCTCGATATATCCTTGACTCACAAGCATGGTAAGCAGAGATGGATGAGGCGAAAGGTACTGGGCTCGAGTCTGGGAGTGAACATCAACTCTGAGATGCAGGTACATACAGCTAGTGATGAGTCCCAAATAGGACGAATCGCGCGTCAAACTGGATTCCACTGCTACCCACTATCCATCTTTGCTTATAACGCTTGTGAATTTAGCCTATATCGAGGCAATACACACAGTATGCACATATGCCAATTAGAGACTGACCAGTTGCAGTCCTAACAAATCGATGGGAAGATTGAAACAAACAGTACTACATGAATTTCCAGTTAATTATATTGTAGAGAGATGAAACGTAGAGAACTACTACAACCATCATCAAAATGGTACAAGTATTTATAAACAATTGTCTACGTAAGATATTGAATGTGCGGTCCGTAACCGTATGATCAACTCTCCTTCTTTACCTGAACTTGGGACCGGCAGTAACTTGAGAAATGCTTCAGGCGGAGTTCTTGGGATTGATACCTACAAAAACCAATTTTCGCTCAGCGACGTAATCAAGGTAATATCATCTTTCTTTTGGAATGAACGGTTTAGTATTTATAAATATAGTATTTTCCAAACAAAGAATAATATTAGTTTACTTTAGTTGATTGTTTTGCCATGGAGTAAGTAAAATATAATGAATATTGTGTCGTGTGTTGCATTAACGTAGAGAACTACGAAAGCCATCATTCAAAAGATACAATTGTTTATTAACAGCTGTCTATGCAAGATACTTCGGATCCGTTGGCCAGACACTATGAGCAACAACCTACTGTGAGAGACAACAAACCAGATTCCATTGGAGGAAGAAATCAGGAAGAAGCATTGGAAGTGGATAGGACACACATTGAGGAACTCACTCAACTGCGTCACAAGACAAGTCCTCACATGAAATCCTCAAGGCCAAAGGAGAAGAGGAAGACCAAAGAACAAATTACTCTGAGAAATAGAGACAGACATGAAAAGAATGAACAAAAGTTGAAAAGAACTAGTAAGGAAGACCCAGGACAGAGTGGGTTGTAGAATCCTTGTCGGTGGCCTATACTCCATTGGGAGTAACAGGTGTAAGTAAGTAAGTATGTGTTGTATTGACTCGTAAACCGCCATTGAAATGTAAATTAATCAATCGTCCATTGTTCAATAACACGTAAATGTGATATTTAAATTTAATATTTGGTCATGAATTAGTTGAGTTAACTCCTGAGACAGAATACTGTTGTAGTGAACAAGAACACAAGTGGAAGCTATCGAATGCAGAATATCTTCATTAAAATCTGAGGACCACACAGTAGACACCTATTTTGTACTTTCGATTGATGATTTCATAAATGAATCAATGTTACACCACCAACGAAAGCTCCAAAGCACTGAATGGCTGTTTTATCTTTGTATGAGACTCCTCAGCAGTGCGTATCTACGATCCACCTCAAAGGGTTCGAACCCAGATCCCTCTCTATATCATACAAATATTACATATTTTTGTAATTTGTATTGGACTCCTCGGCAGTGAGCATCCACGATCCAATTCAAAGGATTCGAACCCAGACCCCTCTCTATATCATACCAATATTACATATTTTTGAATGTTTATGTTTTAAAAAATTGTTTTTCATTTCCCTTAGTAACTATGATATTCCAAATGTCATTTGTCTATTCAATCCATAAATAAAACATTACTGTTTATGTCTACAATCATATGATTGATATGATCATAACCTTTTTTTTGGGGGGGGGGGACTAGACAATAAGGATGTAAGAATGACCTTATGGTATTGAAATCAATCAATAGATAGTCTTATATAAATAATAAGTATTTCATAATAGAAAGAGTGAAAGCTGTTGATATGTAATGGTTTCCAGGAGGTTGATTAGTTTTTCAGGGATTATTTCTGTTACTTACTTACTTACTTACGCCTGTTAACCCTCGTGGAGGAGCATAAGCCGCACATCAGTATTCTCCATCCAGCTCTGTCCTGAGCATTCCTTTCAAGTTCTTTCCAGTTGTTGTTCATCCTTTTCATATCTGATTCTATTTCCAGACGTAATGTGTTCTTTGGCCTTCCACTTTTCCGCTTCTCTTCACCATTCTGAGTTAGGGATTGGCTTGTAATGCACATTGGTGATTTCCTTAATGTATGTTCGATCCACTTCCAACGTCTTTTCCTAATTTCCTCTTCAGGTGGAAGCTGGTTTGTCCTCTCCCACAGAAGGCTGTTGCTGATAGTATCCGGTCAGTGAATGTTGAGTATTTTGTGTAGACAACTGTTTATAAATACTTGTACCTTCTTGAAGATGGATGGTACTAATAACAAACTGATACCTCTCTAATTCCCGCCTGCGGGATCATGGATGTGCACTGCTGAGAAGTCTCATACTAGAAGAAAACGGACATCCAGTGCTTCCAGGTTTTCCATGGTGATCTAAAATTGATCGGTTCATGATCTCAATTAAGATGAAGGACCAATAACTGACTGTGTGTTAAAAAATTAAGCATTAGAGTCATGATATGATAACATCTTGACTAGATACTTTTGCACATATAGCTCAAGTTTGAAATGATGAACTTCTGTCGCCTCTACAGAGTAATCATTGCTGTCAGGTTGTTAGATTTGTCATTTTAGTTAATCATTCTAAAGAATGGTTTGAACGTTTCTGCCTATCAAACGTAAATCTGGGTCTGATTTAAAACTTATTCAAAGTAAAATTCACCAAATCTTCCCCAAGGGACTTTTGGAACATCCCTCTAAATAGACCACCTCCAAGCTTTCTAATCAAAGATGGATAGTGGATAGCAGTGGAATTCAGGATAGTGTTTCGTCGTATTTGGGACTCATCAACTGGATGTACCTGCATCTCAGTGTTGATGTTCACTCTGAGACTCGAATCCAGTACCGTACGCTTGAAATGCCATCGCGTTATCCACTTAGCTACTGAGTCTTGATAGCCACTTGTTTGTGCAATGGAGTGAAGTTTAAATTCATTTGGTATTGAAAGCAAAGATGGATGGTGGATAGCAGTGGAATCCAGTTTGACGCGCGTTTCGTCCTATTTTTGACTCGTCAGCTGAATCTACCTGCATCTCAGAGTTGATGTTCACTCTGGGACTCGAACGCGCGCCCTGGAGTCCACTGCTAGCCATTATTCATCTTTGCTTACAATGCTTGTGAAATAAGGTTATATCGAGGCAATATGCACAGTATGCACATATGCCAATAAGAGACAGACCAGTTGCAGTCCTAAACATCAATGGGAAGATTCAAGTAAAAGCAATACCAGGTGAATTCATCCCTAAGCTGTTTAATATAAAATCACAAAATAATATAACAAGGGTAATAAGAAAAACCATTTGTTGCCAAAGTTCAAGGATTACAGCATTTATTGAAAGTAGACTCTTCATTAGACATTAAGAAAACTATTCCTCTGATTGGTTATAGAGCAATGGGGTCGAGGGCGAATAGGATATATTTCACACCATTAAGTGTCATACTCCCTTTCAATGCTCACATTTATTAGTGTGTACCTTTTAAACTTTTACATTTTTGATCAGAAGGGGTTTTGTGGACATTTCAGTATTTTCATAGTTGAAATCATGAGTCAATTGAAGCTAAACCACCATGGAAAACCTGGAAGCACTGGACAAAGGCCGTTTCGTCCTATTGTGGGACTCCTCAGCAGTGCACATCCACGACCTCGCCCCGCGAGATTCGAACCCAGGACCTACCAGCCTCACGCCAGAGCCCTTAACCGATAGACCACTGAGCTGATAGGAATCCAACGGTGTTAATGTCTAACTTCAACAAATCCACGATTTTTAAGCAACCGTTCACCAATTGTCTTCAGTGAGTTGATATCTCTACAACAGACGTGGTTTGAACTCCACTGGTCACTGCTTTACATTTTTGATAGTCGCTCTTATTATTGCGTTCAATTTTTCATTTACCTTCCAGATAATTGACTTTTCACTTGCTCCTTTATTAGTGGAAACCAGTTCTTAGTTAGAGTTATGTATATAGAGTTATAATTAGAGGTTTACGGTTACGGTTTTTGTTGACACTTAACACGAAGTACAATGTAAAAATTATTTGCAGCCATACGGATAAATTGACGAAATATCATCAAACAGTGCTCAGTCACGATCCCGTACGGGGGACTCAAACCCAAGAACTTCGGTCTCGCGCGCGAACACTTTAACTTTAGACCACTGAGCTCACATACAACCATGCTAATGTCCAACTTCAACCAATCCACGAAATAAAGCGACTATCTCCTATTGTACTGAGGTAGATACATATCTCTACCTGACATAGATTAGCTCCACTAGTCACGGCTTCTCATTATAACTCCAAGCACTAGTGAGCTCATTTCGTTAAATTTATTGTTTTTTATCCACATTATTCAGTTGCATAGCGAAATAACCAGACTCGCTTGAAATTGTATATTTATATCAATGGTTGTAATGCATCACTCACTAATGAACAAAATAATGACTAGAAGTAGTAGATAAAACGGATACCATCAGCAACAACAGCCTACTGTGAGAGGATAAACCAAGTTCCATCTGAAGGGGAAATTAGAGAAAGACTATGGAAGTGGATACAACACACATCGACGAAGTG
Organism: Schistosoma mansoni; assembly: GCF_000237925.1. Taxonomy (NCBI): domain Eukaryota; kingdom Metazoa; phylum Platyhelminthes; class Trematoda; order Strigeidida; family Schistosomatidae; genus Schistosoma; species Schistosoma mansoni. The sequence continues at coordinate 2,235,525 of NC_031496.1, forward strand.
ATCAAACTGCGTCAAGAGTCAAGCAGTAACTTGTAATCCTGAATGGAAATGGAAAAGAGGAAGTTCGAAGAACACACTGAGTCGAGAATTGGAAGCAAATTTGAATAGGATGAATAGTAACTGTAAATGAGTAGAAAGTATTGTGGATGACAGATTTGGATAGCGATTGCTGTTGAGCAGTCTATGTTCCTCAGCAAGGGGAAACAGGCGTACATAAGTAAATTTTAATTGCTGATCGAAATGTGGTTACGATGAGGTCACTAGTTTAAGTGACTCAACACTGTACCTAATGTTTTGATGTTGTAATATAATTTCAGGTGATCGGGAGTAATTCATAAACCTAAGAAACTAAGGTCTCCTGATCTTTAATGATTGTAGGTTTATATATGTGAATTGTTGATAGCATTTCTATTCTTGAATGAATGATGAAGTTTTGTTCACTGTACAGTGTTCTATGAAAAGTTAGAATCTACCGAAACGTTGATCATCCATTAGTTGAATTCATGAGTCAATTAAAGCTAGACCACCATGAAGCATTGTTCGGTCGTTTCATCTGACTATGAGACTCCTCAGAAACGCGCATCCACCATCCTGCTCTCTGGACTCGAACGCAGATCCTTCAGTCTCGCATGCGAACGCTTAAACTCTGGACCATCAAGTTAGTATTCATCAGTGTTAATATCTAACTTCAACCAATGAACGTTGATATACAACAAATGAAAAAAGGTATTATTCATTGTCTTACTAATTGGTTGGACAACTCCGCCTGTAGCTACTCCGAGGACTATTGCCGGTCTCAAGTCAACAAAAAGAAGGAGGGTTGGGCATAAGGTTCGTGACCCCATCCCGTAGAAAACCAACTCGCTAAAAAATCGTTAACTAGAGGTCGATGGACTATGCTCCATTGGGAGTAACAGGCGTAAGTAAGTAAAGTAAGTAAGTAATTGGTTGGACAGTTCAGTTTATTGTTTAACAGTCTTGCTATATTTCAGTTGATTGTTTGATAAGAATAAGGTTATAATTTTCATTCATTCGTTCATTTTCAATACGTTACAATGAAATTAACTATCACCTTTATATCATTTCATATTACAACTAATTCTACGTGATTTAATCTCATGTCATTTTATCTATCATTTCATAAATAGTGTAGGCTAAGATTATCCATAACACTTTAAAGGTTCAAAACAATGTGTTTCATCTACTTACTTACTTGCATATCTACTTAATTACTTACTTACTTACTTACTAACATACGCCTGTTAACCCTCATCGAGAAACGGAGGTCGGTCATCAGCAATCGCTATCCAACTCTGTCATCCACAATACTTTTCATTCATTTCTAGTTACTATTCATCCTTTTCATATCTGTTTCCAATTCTCGACTCACTGTATGTTCTGCGAACTTCTTCGTTTCCGTTTCTATTCAGGATTCCAAGTTAGCGCTTGCCTCGTGATGTAGTTTGATAATTTTCTCAATGTATGTCGTAGTTAATAAATAGTTAATCAATAATACCTTTATTTCATTTGTTGTCTATCAACGTTCATTGGTTGAAGTTATTCATTAATACCGATGAATACTGACTCGGTGGTCCGGAGGTTAAGCGTTAGCATACGAGACTGAAGGATCTGGGTTCGAGTCCAGAGAGTAGGATCGTTGATGTGCATTTCTGAGGAAACCTATAGTGGGAAGTAAACGACCGAACAATGTTTCAAGGCTTTTCATGGTGGTCTAGTTTAATTGACTCATGAATTCAGCTAATGAATGATCAACGTTTTGTTAGATTCTAGCTTTTCATAGACCATCTTATAGTAAACAGAACTATATCACTCATTCAAGAATAGAAATGCTATCAACAATTCACATATATAATCCTACAATCATAAAAGATCAGGAGACCTTAGTCCAAGTCACGTCCAATTATATTACAACATCAAAACATTAGGTACAGTGTTGAGTCACTTAAACTAGTGACCGCATTGTAACCACAATGCGATCAGCAATTAAAATTTACTTATGTACGCCTGTTTCCCCTTGTTGAGGAACATTGGCTGCTCATCAGTAATCACCATCCAAATCTGTCATCCACAATACTTTCCACTCATTTCCAGTCACTATTCATCCTTTTCATATCTACTTCCAATTCTCGACACAGTGTGTGCTTTGAACTTCCTCATTTCCATTTCCATTCAGGATTACAAGATAGTGCTTGCCTCGTGATGCAGTTTGATGATTTCTGCAATATGTATCCTATTCACTTCGAATGTATTTTCCTGATTTCCTCTTCACATGGAACTTGGTTTATTCTCTCCCACAGTAGACTGTTGCTGATCGTATCCATCCAATAGACATTGAGTATCTTGTGTAGACAATTGTTTATAAATACTTGTACTATTTTGATAATGGTTGTAATAGTTCTCCACGTTTCATCTCCCTACAATATAACTAACTTTGTTGATATTTGTATTGAAGATTTTGACATTGATATTGGTTTGAAGACAGTTGTTCTGAGTTCCATTTTTTCTTCAATTGTAGAAGTGACACCCTTGCCTCATTAATATTTACCTTTACATCTGCATCAAATCCACATTGTTCATCGATGATACTATCCAGTTACGTGAAAGATCCGATCAGTTTCAAAGTTTCTTCATCAAGTGTGGTTATGTTTTTGTTCTCTGTGTTGTGTTTAAGAATCTTGCTTTTTGCCTTGTTTATATTGAGGCCTAACTCCGCCTGTAGCTCCTCCGGGGGCTACTGCCGGTCCCAAGCCAACACAAAGGAGGAGGGTTGGGCATGGGTTTAGCAATCCAATCCCGTAGAAAACCAACTCGCTATAAAAATGCTAACCGGAGGTCGACGGCCCATGCTCCATTGAGAGTAACAGGCGTAAGTAAGTAAATAAGTATGCAGAGACTGCATATCGCTCTTCTAGGGTTACTGCCGATCTTTAACCTAGATAAAGTAAGATGGTTGAGCTTGAGTTCCACAACCTCATCGTGTAGAAGAAAAATCTTGCTTCAAAATCACCAGCTAGCACATTTTAATAGGGCTAGACAAATCTAACATCAGTAGCTACACATTGATCAATTGATGTAAACTTATTTTGATTGTTCTTTTGAGAACATTCCATTGTATCATTCTATTGATATCCTTTTATTAACTGAATGAATCATACTTTGTTCTCATGAACTTTTAATTGACCCATTTATTAATAGGATCACTCTACTGATCAAGAGATCATTTTATGCCAATATGATTAATGATCTTCATAGGACTAATGCCTATTGGCCGATGTAGACAATTTTATCGTTCATATTCACTTTGATAAATAAAAACGGAATATTGATTGACCTACGCCATTGTGATCGATTCTAAGCCATGTCACACAGAGTCTCCAACCATTGATTACGATAGTCATGCGGACCCCAACCAAGTAGTCTGCATCTCTACCAATATGGCTCAGACTAGAAGTTAGTGACTTCAAGCACTGATGCCACGTTTTGGTTTGGCCGCCCTTAACTTTCTTCCAACCATCCCCTACACTAGTCAGTATAGCGCGTCGTGGTAATCGGTGTTCAGGCATACGTAACAGATGGCAACAGAAATATATCTCATAATCCACTTTATAATATTCCTTAAAGCTCTAACTTTTTTCATTTACTCGAATATCTCTAACAACTTTATCAGTAATAAAGACGCACTGAAAGTATGAATGTATCTAGCGGATAACATGTCTAAACTTGAATAACACTCGTATTGTTAATTCAAGTGTTTTAATAGTTAAATTCATGATTCGATGTAAGCTAGATCAGCATTGAAAATCTAGAAGCACTGGAATATCGTTTCATCTTAGTATGGGGACTCCTCAGCAGCGCTCATCCACGATCTCATGACCGACTCATAAATTCAACTACTACTACAATCTCCACAAAAATCGCATTCTTATAATAATCATCATGTGTTCACTAGTGGCTGGTTTCAAAATGATTTCCTGAGGTTCCAGTGAGAAGCCGTGACCAAAGGAGTCGAAACTGTGTTGAGTAGAGACCTTAGACAGTGAATGAATGGTTGTGCAGCCATTCATAGGTAGATGGAAATTAGACATTAACAGGGAGGTTAAGCGTTCCCGCGCGAGATCGAAGGTCATGGGTTCGAGTCTATTTTGTATGGGATCGTGGATGAGCACTGATGGGACAAAACGGCCGTTCAATGCTTCCAAGTTTCCAATGATGATCTAGCTTATATCAATTCATGAATTCAACTATTAAAATTACTACAATCTCTACAAAATACCGCATTCTGATCATCATTCAAATGTTGACCATAATCTCAAAGTACTATCAACATTTGTATACGGATAACATAAATGATATCTGCCTACTCATTTACTTATTTAAACACATAAATATTTGTACAAGGAAGCACCAGTTACATATGAGCCACACAAATCTCATTCGATTTGTGTGAGGGCTGTGATACTGCCCACGTGCCCAAACTGAAACAGGTGGTTTTCTTAGGGGACCACACTCAGAGCCTTCGACCTGAAGGTCTAATCCACAAGGCAGTGGAGCATCGTGAGGAGATGCAGTCCCATGGTAGCTGGCGACCAACGATTGATTCATACTCCATTTGTTCCTTCAGGATACTGGAGCCAGCCCATGTGCACCATTGGTTTGGAATGAGGGTTTTCCAACTCCCCTAGTTTATTTATTATTTATTTATTTAAACACATATATATTGGTACAAAAGGGCACCAGACACATATGCACCACACAAAATAATGAAAGTAGGAAGAGAAAGGATGAAAAGATAACGCGGACTAAAATGTACAACCAGAAGACACTTTCAGTTAAGAAAGTTAGAACCACTCTTTATGTAGAAAGTAAAAGAAGGTTGCAGCAGGATCGCCACTGGCTTCTATTCTGAGCCATATCCGATAAAGTCTCTAGCCACTGTGTTGCACCATCTCTCGGACCCCAGCCAGGGAGTCGTGAAGGACCAACAGAAGCTAGCCCTTCGCAGCTCTCTTTCATGCCACGACACCATGTCATACACTGACCTCCTCTCCGCATTTTCCAACCAGTCCCAGGGTCGGCAAATAATGCACGACGTGGAATTCTCTGGGACGACATTCGTGAAACATGTCCAAGCCACCGAAGTCGGTTTTTCAAGATGGTGACACCAATTGAATTATCGTCTCTGCGCATGAGCACACGATGCCGAACCTCTGCATTACTAACATGGTGTTGCCACTGGATGTCAGCAATCCTTCGGAGACAACGATGATCGAACACAGAGAGACGTCTAACATCCTCAACTCGGAGAGGCCAGGTTTCACAAGCATAGAGCAAAACTGCTCTCACCGACGCGTTGTAGATCCGACCTTTTACAGCCAGACTAACATCACGAAGGCGCCAAAGATGGCCCAGATTGGCATAAGCTGCTCTGGCTTTCATTATACGTGCATCAATCTCATCACTCACGCCACCACCAGCACTTATATAGCTGCCTAGATACAAGAACTTCTCAACTACTTCAATCTGCTCACCATCTAGGGTGAGTACAGGATGAGAATCCTGCCAGTCTTGTAGGAGTACCTTGCACTTGGAGGGTGCAAAGCACATACCGTACCTGCGGACACTGATTGCCAACTGATTAAGTGCGGATTGCATGCCTTGGGCATTATCGCACAGTAAGACAATATCATCCGCATACTCGAGGTCGAGAAGTTGTTCTCCAGGCAACATATCCACACCGCCATTACTTACATCCATCAGAGCTGTTTCCAGGATGTCGTCGATGGCAAAGTTGAAGAGGAATGGTGAGATCGGGCAACCCTGCCTAACCCCACTGCTCGAATGAAACAAGGGAGAAAGGTGGTTGTATGTCCTCACTCTGCCTGAGGTGTTCGTATACAGGGCCTTTAAGATGTTAATGAACTTCTCAGGCACACCCTTCTTCAATAGACAATCCCAGAGAACAGTCCTGTCCAACGAATCGAAGGCAGCCCTGATATCAAGAAACACTACGATTGTTGGCCTGCGATAAGTATGACGGCGTCGTGAAGATGTAACCAATGCTCATCTATACTTTTCGGTGGGATGGTAGCTAGCCTAGAGGCTAGCTCCGCTCGATACTTACTTGCAACAGATGTTGCAACCAGTTTACTAACATCGATCCGTTGGTGATGGTCAATCCTTCGGCCACTGAAAAGTAAGGTGAGATTGGCGCAGACCAGGGCATGATCAGACTCCAGATAGGTACTCCAAAAGGAGCGGCAGTCTTGTACACAACCACGCCAGCGGTAGCTGATCGCGATGTGATCAATCTGAGTCCAGGCTTGAGATGCAGAGGGAGGACGCCAGGTGGCACACCGGCGATGACTGTGCCGGAAGTTAGTGCTAGCCAGAAACAGGTTGTGGTCTGTGCACAGTTGCAGCAAACGGTCCCCGTTATCTGTCCTGCGACCAACAAGTCCCCATCAGCCACCTAAACGACTCTCTTCTGTGCCTAGACGCCCGACCTGAGCATTCAAGTCTCCGGCTAATACTACAATATCTGTCGAACGCGCTTTCTGGAGAACTGTTAACTGATGGTAAAACTCATCCTTGATTGCATCCGGGCTGCAATCTGTCGGGGCATAGGCGGAGATGACGAAAAGACACCGTTTCTCACGCCGATTTCTTCTCACTTTGATGGAACTTTCTAATCTAACAGCACATAACCGACTGTTAATGGGGATCCAATCGATTAGTGCTGCCTCAGCCCTAGCGCTTAGTGCAACACCAACGCCTGCAAGACCAGACGAAGATGCCACAGAGTCCCCGGATAAGCGCACGTGAAACAAGCTTTTCGAAGCGACAGATGGTGAGCGAATTTGTAGTACTTCACTAGAGTCTTGAATACGGGTCTCGGATAGACAGCAAACATCAACATTAAGACTTTCTAAAGACATAGCCAGCCCCATCTGTTGTCCGATCTGCATTAGTGTGCGAACGTTGAAGGAAGCCAGCTTGAACGGCGTACGTGGTTTCAGAAAGACTGCTTCAGTATTCATAATCGGTGGAAGCATTCACTTTCAACTAGACAGTGACTGGAGATCGTTTAGATAGGACAGATTTTCCACCATGGGCGAGCTACTGCATAATTTGGAAAGGAAGGATACACAATTTGAGAATAAAGGGAGTGAAAAAGCGACGTAGTAAATAATAGTAATAATAATAATAATAATAATAGTGTAAATTGTCTTGCTTCTAGTGTGAGCGAGAATAGTATCGTCAATAGAATTCATCATTTCATTTATTTGTGTGTGGGCTGTGATACTGCCCGGGTGCCCAAACCGAAGCAGAACTCCCCTAGGTGAACTTCCCGTGTCCTTTGCAGCTCGTTTAAAGCGCCGGACATTCGGTTTTCGTCCTCTCAATTTCGTAAACAACAGTAATGTCACGAGAAGGCAGTGAATAGGACTTCCCTGACAGAAGCTATTTACGGGTGGCCATGTGAGAGCATTTAGAGAGGGAGGGCGGACTCTCCCCACTCTCGGCCGTACCAGGGCATTTGCGGTCATGTACCAGCAGACACTGGTTACTTTTGTCATGTATATCAGTAGCATGAGGTAATCAAGGATTACTGTTACCTTCATAATAATCAGCATTTGAAGTCTGTAACCATTGTGAATTAATACATTAAATTAATGAAATTCTGAATGATTCAATAGTCCATCTATAATCTAATCAATACACCAGACGTTTCGATCAAATTATATGACCCCTTAAGAAATTATCTCAACCAGGTCAACTTGTATATTTTCTAACGAAAGTTGATAAATTAATAAGATGGAGTTGCCGACACTACGACCTTTACATATCTGGGCAGCATCATTGATGAACACGGTGGATCAGATGCAGATGTGAGGGCGAGGATCGGCAAAGCAAGAGCAGCATATTTATAAATGAAGAACATATGGAGCTCAAAACAATTGTCAACCAACACCAACATCAGAATTTTCAATACAAATGTCGAGACAGTTCTACTGTATGGGGCGGAGACGTGGACAACTACGAAAGCCATCATCCACAAGATACAAGTGTTTATTAACAGCTGTCTACGCAAGATGCTTCGGATCCGATGGCCAGACACTATCAGCAACAAGTTACTGTGGGAAAGAACAAACCGAATTCCAGCGGAGGAAGAAATCAGGAAGAATCGCTGGAATGGATAGGGCGCACATTGAGGAAATCACCCAATCGCGTCACAAGACAAGTTCTCACATGGAATCCTGAAGGTCAAAGGAGAAGAGGAAGACCGAAGAACACATTACACCGAGAAATAGAGACAGATATGAGAAGAATGAACAAAAACTGGATAGAACTAGAAAAGAAGGCCCAGGACAGAGTGGGTTGGAGAATGCTGGTCTGTGGCCTATGCTTCATTGGGAGTAACAAGCGTAAGTAAGTGAGTAAGCCGACAACACGCGAAACCCAACTCCTTTACCCGATCTTGGTACAGAGAATCGCCCAAGACGAGCTACAGGAGGGGTTTCTTATTAAAGTTACTATGTATGGAACATTTTGTAAACACAAAACCTTAGCATCCTATCCTCAGTTCCCTATACAATGTATTCATTTATTTCTATATTTACTGTGGTGCATCGGCCTCGTGACTTCCGAAAAATTTCGGCTTTCATCATAAGGCTTCATAATTGTTCCTTCAACTCCCATGGAAGAATTTAAATGATTTGAATTATTTATTCTGGATAGCGTCTTTTGTAGCGAGTTAGTTTTTCTACGGGATTGGTTCGCTAACCCCATGCCCAACCTATTATATCTAGAGCTTCGATACTTACTATGCCGCGTACTACTAGACTAATTGAACGATCGAACCCGCAACGTCGCAAGAGAGAAGACAGAAGACTAGTAAGTAGGAAATTTATTCCCCAAAACAGTGTCAAAATATAGTACAGAAATCTTATGTATTTATACTTTTTGGTTGAAAGTAAAATCATCATTTCGGACAACCAGTAGGCACATAGGGGGGTCATTCTTATCCGTCGAATAGGGAAGCTACACATCGACATTCTAGAATATTCCCCTAGCAGTGATTGGATGAAATGTCTTCTGCTCTTTCTAGGCTTCTTAAGGGTTCCTAAAGTTTACCAATGAGTCATCCTTACAAAACCCTCCTCCTTTACCCGATCGTGGGACCGACAGTAACTCTAGAAGAGCTACAGGCGGAGTTGTTTCTATATTTAGTAAGTTTGTATTGATTTTCATCAATCATTAAGACTTTATTGTATCAGTTACATTCAATATTTTCTTAGAATCATACATTTCTCACTAATTACTCATTTGTATAAGTGATCATATGATCAATGTTTAAACAAAAACCAAACATTGTTGAGTTTACTCTCTTTCTGTTTTAATGAAAATCATACGTATACTATAGGTTAACTCAGTCTATAGCTCCTCTGGGGGCTACTGCCGGTCCCAAGCCAACACAAACGAGGAGGCTTGGGCATAGGGTTAGCGACCCCATCTCGTAGAAAACTAACTCGCTAAACCAACGCTAACCAGAGGTCGGTGGCCTATGCTCCATTGAGAGTAACAGGCGTAAGTAAGTAAGTAAGTAAGTAAGTATGCTATAGTTCACAAAACATATTTTCTATCACGTCATTTTCCACCATTCTAATGTATCCATTTATTACTATGAATCAATGACTTTCTGCAACGTGGAGAACACAAACGCAATCACACTTGGTGGAGATGTTCTGGAAGAGGTGGAAACTTTCACATAGTCAGTCAGTCAGTCAGTTACAACGTAGAACTTCGTACGTACGTACATCAGTTCGAGTTGCCATACAACATTAGCACAGAGATGAAGTTGTCGATTCAAATTCCATAGTGGTAGAGGTAGTAAGAGTATAAGCATTAATGTGAAAGATTAGGGTTTGAAAATGTCATTGAAGGTGTATGATCCAATGAAATAGATTTGGAAAGAGGAAAAAGATAGAGACATGAAGAATTCAGAAGATTAGAATTTGGCAGAACACAAAGAGTAGATGCACCTTCGCCATTACAAACGATTTTGAGCCATGTCATTCAAGGTCCAGTTATGTCAAACTTTCATATAACTGGACAGTATTATCGATGAACAATGTGGATTTGATGCTAATGTAAAGGTGAATATTATTGAGGCAAGGGCGACACTTCTACAATTGAAGAAAAAATGGAACTCAGAACAACTGTCTTCAAACCAATATCAATGTCACAATCTTCAATACGAATGTCAATATAGTTAGTTATATATTGTAGGGAGATGAAACGTGGAGAACTATTACAACCATTATCAAAATAGTACAAGTATTTATAAACAATTGTCTACACAAGATACTCTATGTCTATTGGATGGATACGATCAGCAACAGTCTACTGTGGGAGAGAATAAACCAAGTTCCATGTGAAGAGGAAATCAGGAAAATACATTCGAAGTGAATAGGATACATATTGCAGAAATCATCAAACTGCATCACGAGGCAAGCGCTAACTTGTAATCTTGGATGGAAACGGAAAAGAGGAAGTTCGAAGGACACACTGAATCGAGAATTGGAAGTAGATATGAAAATGATGAATAGTGAGTGGAAATGAGTAGAAAGTATTGTGGATGACAGAGTTGGATGGAGAATGGTAGTGAGCGACCTCTGTTCCTCGATGAGGGGTAACAGGCGTTTATTATTAAGAAGTAAGTAATCAATGGCATTCTAAGCGAAGATGGAGAGTGGATATCAGTGGAGTCCAGGACGTGCGTTTTATCGAGCTAGTTTTCCACAGGATGGGTTGCTAACCACATGCCCAACCCTCCTCCTTAGTGTGGGCTTGTGACCGGCAGTAATCTAGAAGAGTTACAGGCCGAGTTTTTAAAGTGAAAATAATGATTGGATTATCCAGTCATAATCAACGTAGAACTTAACACCAATGTGCATCAATTCAGATTGACACACCACATCAGCATAGTGAGATATCAGAGTAGTATAAATAGTATTGGTATTAGTGGTAGTTGAACTCCGCTTGTAGCTCCTCCGGGGGCTACTGCCGGTCCCAAGACAACACAAAGGAGGAGGGTTGGGCATGGAGTTAGCGACTCCATCCCGTAGAAAACTAACTCGCTAAAAAAACTCTAACCAAAGGTCGGTGGCCTATGCTCCATTGGGAGTATCAGACGTAAGTAGGTAAGCAAGTAACCTCTTACGGGTCAGAATGATTCATAGTACAGTGATATATAACACTGATTTCAGTCTTGTAGGGTAGAATGTGTTTCAATAAGCATCTTTACATGTCTTAGTGTCAAATTAATCAATCAGTGATATTAACAAATTAATTCAGTATAGTTTTCTAATGTTAGCTCATAATGTCTTGAAATGAATATATCATGGTAAAAAAAAGTATCTATGCATACCAAACCCATCAGATTTTTTAGCTTACACATTGGCATTGTCTCAAGCACCTAGTTACAATTAAGCTTAATTCCGAAAAAAACATTTCGTTGAGAAGTATGCCGTCATATGACTGATAGTTGAGACAATAAGAACAAACATTCATAAAATCGCCTGAGTCTATCAATATTTTTCAAAGTGGAAATTTTGAGTCGATTGAAGCTAGACCACCATCAAAAACCTGGAAGCACTGGATAAAGGCCGTTTCGTCATATTATGGGACTCCTCAACAGTGCGCGTCCACGATCCCGCTTCGCGAGCGAGATTGTAACACAGGACCTACCAGTCTCGCGCCAGAGCACTTAACCGATAGATCAATATTTTTACATTTGGAAGAATCATCAAGAATATTTTCTAATTTTGCTTCAAGTGAATCATATCATCATATAAAGGTAACTTGGCTGTTGTGGGATATGAAGGTTCTAGATTCGATGTTTAGCAAGTTTGTGGGTTCACACTACAGGCAGGTCTTGAATTATATTTGAACAGTTATCTATTCAGCTTCCAGCTGAAGAGGAAATTAGGAAAAGACGTTGGAAGTGGATAGGGCATACATTAAAGAAATCACCAATGTGCATTACAAGTCAATCCCTAACTCAGAATGGTGAAGGGAAGCGGAAAAGTGGAAGGCCAAAGAACACATTACGTCTGGAAATAGAATCAGATATGAAGAGGATGAATAACAACTGGAAAGGACTGGAAAGGAAGGCTCAGGACAGAGTTGGATGGAGAATGCTGGTGATCGGCCTATGCTCCTCTACGAGGGGTAACAGGAGTAAGTAAGTAAGTAAGTAAGTTATCTATTACTCCTTATATTCTAATGATTGAACATCAAAAAATACAATTCTTGACGAGAACCGTCCCCAAATATTCAGCTACTTAGTGGAAACAAACAATTTAATGAAATTTAAGTTGGATTCTACTAAATTAACGTCATATAGAATAGTTATGGTTAGTGTTTGATGAGAAGAACGTTGGTCGGACATTTAAAAAGGTTTACTGGTTGATAAGCAAAGATAAATAGTGGCCAAGAGTGGAGTCCAGGATAAAGAGCGTTTCGTCCTATTTGGGACTCGTCAGCTGGATGTACCTACATCTCAGAGTTGATGTTCACTCTGGGACTGAAACCCAGTACCGTTCGCTTCAAACGCCATCGCGTTATCCACTTAGCTACTGAGCCCTGATAACCACTTGCTTGTGCAATGTGGTGAAGTTTAAATTCACTTGGTATTGTTTGTTTGAATCTTCCCATTATATTGCGTGTGAATTGAGGCTACATAGAGGCAATACACACAGTATACACATATGCCAATAAGAAACTGACCAGTTGCTGTCCTAAACATCAATGACAAGATTCAAACAAACTACCAAGTGAGTTAATTGGTTAAATTCATGAGTCGATTAAACTTAGACCACCGTGAAAAACCTGAAAGCGATGGACGGCAGTTTCGTCCTAGTCTGGTACTCTTCAGCAGTGCAACCACGATCCCGTTCTCCGGGTTTGAACCCAGGACCTTCAGCCTCAACTCATGAATCTAACTACCAAAAATTACTACAACCCACAAAAACCTCACTCTGACTGATCAATTGCAGTCCTAAACACTGATGGGAAGATTCAAGTAAACAATACCGAGTGAATTTAAACTTCGTCCCATTGTACAAGCAAGTGGCTATCACAACGCAGTAGCTGAGTGGATAACACGATGGCGTTTGAAGCGAACGGTACTGGGTTTCAGTCCCAGAGTGAACATCAACTCTGAGATGTAGGTACATCCAGCTGACGAGTCCCAAATAGGACGAAACGCTCTTTATTCTGGATTCCAATGCTAGCCATTGTCCATCTATGCTTGTTTACTCTATGATTCACAGATTTTACCAAGATGTTCTGTAATTTTGTATCCACATACATCTAATTGTCCCCACATATGTTCTTGTTCACTACAACATTTCTTTTGGATAAAAAATATTCATTTTACTTCGATTGAGAATTATATCAGTACTGCTATTAGGTTCTATTTTGATGCTTGATAACAACTCCAACCGGAGTTTCATGATAAGCAGACAGATGACAGATCTATATTAGATATCTGTCATACTACGGCATTGCATCATTTTATCTGGTTAGATTCTCATCAGTTGGTTACAAATTCAAATAAGGATCCCACTAATTTCTCATTCAGTACTTTAATGATACCTTATTCATTACTTACTTACTTACTTACTTACGCCTGTTACTCCCAATGGAGTATAGGCCGCCGACCTCTGGTTAGCGTTTTTTAGCGAGTTGGTTTTCTACGGGATCGGGTTGGTAACCCCATGCCCAGCCCTCCTCCTTTGTATTGGCTCGGGAACGGCAGTAACCCTCGGAGGATACCCTATTCATGATGAGAAATAAAATTCCTCACGTTATGCACTCGTATGTGGATTTAATAAAGTAACCATTTCACATTAGAACAAAGCATTTATCGAGCTCACTTCTTAATTTTGCAACATGTCTTCAGTTGACATCAGTTTGTGGTGAAATTAATCCATCTAAAAATAATCTACAAAAACATAATATATTAACCCAGGACCTTCGGTTCTAGGTTCGAATATCGCGAGTAAGATTGTGGATGCGCACTGTATGTGGGCTCACTGATCTAGAGATTAATCGTTCATGAATGAGATTGGATGTCCTGGGTTCGAGTCCCGCGTACCAGATCAGAGATAGGTACTTCTGAGGAGTCCCATACGAGAACAAAATGGCCATCCAGTGCTTCTAGGTTTCTAATGATGGTCTAACATTCATCGATTCATGATCTTAAATAAAAACTTAACAATCTCCTTAACTTCACACTGATACATACAGACATGCTTTTTTAGTGATACACATAGATAGATATAGTCAAGGTAAATTAACGTTACACAATATCAATATTATCATACTACAAAAACGTCAACAGCCCGTATGTAGGCGGATGATCAAGAGAAAATTCAACTTTTTTTAATCACTAAGTCATAGCAACTAAAATCTATTTCTTTGCCAATTAAGTCACGCTTTCAAATATGAAAAATACTAAATCTCCACAAAAAAAACTCCTTCTGATAATAATAATCATCATCATATGCTCACTATTGACTTGACTTCGAGAGGTAAATCCAGGAGTTCTAGTGAGAAGAAGTGACCAGTGGAGTTCAAAACACGTCTGTTGTGAGATAGGAACTCACTGAAGATAATTGGTGAACGGTTGCTCAAACTTCGTGGATTAGTTGAAGTTAGACATAAACACCATGGGATGCCGGCTCAGTGGTCTGTCGGCTAAGTGGTCTGGAGTGAGACTGATAGGTCCTAGGTTTGAATCCCGCTCGTGAGGCGAGGTTGTGGATGCGCACTGCCACTGAGGAGTCCTACAATAGGACGAAACGGCCTTTGTCCAGTGCTTCCAGATTTTCCATGGTGGTCTAACTTCAATTGACTCACGCTTTCACATGGTATTGTTTACTTGAATCTTCCCATTATTGTTTAGGACTGTAATTGATCAGTCTCTTATTGACATATGTTTATACTGTGTGTATTGCATCGATATTGCTTTAATTTAAAAGCATTATAAGCAAAGATATATTGTGACTTGTAGTGGAATGCAGAACGCGCGTTTCGTTCTACTTGGTACAATACCAAGTGAATTTAAACTTTACCTCATTGCATAAGCAAATGGCTATAAGGGCTGAGTAGATAAGTGGATAACGCGATGGCGTCTGAAGAGAATAATATTGGATTCGAGTCTCAGAGTGTAAATCAACTCTGAGATGCAGGTACATCCAGCTGACGATTGTGGAGTTTCACTTGATATCATGAATGGATGAATATTAGACTACCTATGAAAACCTGAAAGCACTGAGCGGCCTTCTTCGTCCTAGTATAGGACTCCTCAGAAGTGTGAACCCACGATTCCGCACACGAGAATTGAACCCAAGACTATCGGTCCCGCGAGCGGACGATTAAATTCTAGATCACTGAATTTCCTTCCACGGTGTGGGCAGCCGGGAAGTGATATTAGCCCTCATACCCGTAACTGCACACGAGACCAAGTTGGTCACTTTCAAATCCTTCCTACACCTAATAACTTTCTTATCTCCACGACCAACCCTTCCCACGTCCTTTTATCACCTCGCACCGCTAGGGGCTGTCCACTCTCGCCATTCTTGTTTAACTTCGTCGTTGACATGCTTTTAGAGATAACACTTTCATCATCTCAATCTCCAGAAGTTGAACTTTTACCGGGAGATTCACTTGTTGACTTAGAATACGCCGTCGACATAGTTTTATTTGGTGAAGACGCTGATAAAATGCAGAGTCTTCTGACCACTGTAAGCAACTATGCAGGTATGTTCGGAATGCGATTCTCTCCCTCGAAGTGCAAAATGTTACTTCAGGATTGGGTTGCATCGACAACTAAACTAATGATAGGGAGTGAAGTAGTTGAGCGTGTTGACAGCTTCACTTATCTTGGGAGTCTCATCAGCCCTTGTGCTCTGGTGTGTGACGAAATCTCAGCACGGATACGGAAGGCTCGTCTAGCTTTTGCCAACTTAAGTCATTTATGGCGTAGGCGAGATATCCGTCTAGCAACAAAAGGACGGGTTTACTGTGCAGCAGTTCGTTCCGTCCTACTTTATGGCAGTGAAACATGGCCGATAAGAGTAGAGGATATTCGTAGGCTACTAGTATTCGATCATAGGTGTCTCTGAAGCATTGCTCGTATATCCTGGGACCACCGGGTAAGTAATGCAGTTGTTAGGAAACGGTTACTAGGTGAGGATGGCAAATCGATTGATGAAGTAGTGAAACTTCATCAGTTGAGATGACTGGGACACGTGTTACGTATGCCCAACCACCGACTGCCCTGACGTGCAATGTTTCATGGTATAGGAGTAAGTTGGAAGAAAGCTAGAGGCGGCCAAACCAAAACATGGCACAAATCCATGAAGTCACTGAAAAGTGGACTGAGCCATGTTGGTAGGTGTAGACTACCTGGTTGGGATCCGCGACATGATAGCAATCCAAGGGTAGAGACCTTGAATGACATGGCTCAAAATCGTTTGTAATGGCAAAGGTGCATCCACTCTTTGTGTTCTGCCGAATACTAATCTTCTGAATTCCTCATGTCTTTATCCTTTTTCTCTTTCCAAATTTATTTCATTGGATTATACTCCTTCAATAACATCTTCAAACCCTAATCTTTCACATAATGCTTATACTCTTACTACTTCTACCACTATGGGATTTGAATCGACAACTTCATCTCTGTGCTAATGTGGTATGGCAACTCGAACTGATGTACGTATGTACGAAGTTCTACGTTGTGACTGACTGAGATCAATGAGTTGGCTGGCATCCAAATGGTGTTCATCAATTTGACTTTTTAAAAAATCAATTCAGAATTTGTCTTATTGCTTTGATAAAACATTCTTTGAGTTATTTAAAAGTTAAAATAATTGTACCCTTTTTCTTACATTTTTTAGGTCATTGAACATACCCTACACTTCTATTCGTCTCTTACTTACAAATAACCTAGACGATAATTAAGATTCAATCAATTGATCATTTGGCTACTTTTATTCAGATAATGTAGAGGTTTATATTCTATCTGCATATTTTGTTTTCATTTTATGGCTATTCTATCCGATGCACATCAACAAATGCAGTTCAAGACAACCAATGTAACAGCAGTGTGTAGATCGCGTCAAGTCTTGATGGACTATGATCACCACTACAGTGAGATTACGCGTCTAGAAACGATTTGGTCCCTTTGATAACTAGCAAAGCAAAAGATTGTGATTTGGTCCAGGTAGAGTATATTTATTGGTGATCTCATGGTATCGAAAGAATACCGAGACGTACCAACGAGTACAGACAAAAAGGACAGAGCGTAAGAGAGTTCAAACCAACAAGATGGAGAGCGGAATGAGAAGGGAGTTTGATACAGTTAAACAAGTACAGTAAAACAATCGCTGGTACAATTGGTTATAACAATTATTATTATTGTTTCTATTATTCCAATCGTATTCTCGTCGAGACAAGCCGGTCACTACAAGTGTCTATAGCAGTAAGCTTGAACGTACACAAAAGAAAAAGCAAGATTCTTAAATACAACACGGACAACACCAATACAATCACACTTGATGAAGATGTTCTGGAAGAGGTGGAATCTTTCACCTAACTGGACAGTATCATCGATGAACAAGGTTGATTTGATGCAAATGTAAAGGTAAATATCAGAGAGACAAGGGTGGCACTTCCACAATTGAAGAACAAATGCAACTCAGAACAACTGTCTTCAAACCAATATCAATGTAACAATCTTCAATACAAATGTCAACAAAGTTAGTTATATTGTAGTGTAGGGCCAGTGAAATATCACTGAATCCTAGCCAAATCATCCGGCAGTTGGGTCACTAAATATCGAACAGATCATCGATCCCCGTAAAGGTCAAGGACAATCAACGCGCATCAGTTAATCGTACTCCATGGATTGGCCCATGCGGCAGTGGTTCTACTTTCGCTTATATCTACTTTAACTGATATATTCCTGTAATAACATCTTTTGTGTTGTACAGTCTTCAGAGCATCCCTTGATACGTCAATGGGGCAATCCACGTAAGGTGCTGGTCGCGAGGTATGACTTTGAAGTTAGCTTGTTCGTTATACCGTTCCCGTCTAACTCGAGTAGGCCTTCAATCATTCGACATACATCGTCAACGTTGATGGTCTACAGTAGGGAGATGAAACGTAGAGAACTATTACAAACATCATCAAAATGGCACAAGTATTTATAAACAATTATCTACGCAAGATACTCTATGTCTATTGGATGGATAAGATCAGCAACAGTCTACTGTGGGAGAGAATAAACCAAGTTCCATGTGAAGAGGAAATCAGGAAAATACATTCGAAGTGAATAGGATACATATTGCAGAAATCATCAAACTGCATCACGAGGCAAGCACTGTCTTGGAATCCTGAATAAAAATGGAAAAGAGGAAGTTCGAAGAACACACTGAATCGAGAATTGGAAGCAGATATGAAAAGTATGAATAGTAACTGGAAATAAGTGGAAAGTACTGTGGATGACAGAGTTGGATGGAGAATGGTAGTGAGCGACCTCTGTTGTACTCGTGTTCCCAATCCTAGTCCTTCACTTACAATGATTAGAAAGAGATGACCATATTTAACAATAGCTAGTAGTGGAATCCAGGACATATTTGACACTCATCAGCTGAATGTATCTGCCACATACCGGTGTTCGTGTTTGCACTAAGACTCAAACCAAATATCTGTTTCAAACAGCGAAAAACTGTTCTTAATATAGATAATAGTGTAATATAAGTCAGTAGCAGATAATAGTTGTAGCAATAGAGACATTTTTACAGATTACGTAAGGATTCTCATGAGGTTCATTCTTTGTTTGTATCTACAAGAATGAAGTGAATAATGCTTTATTTACAAACCTTTTCGTACAGATAGATCGATAATCGGATGTGTTCAACAGTGTATAAGCTCGATGCCAATTCTCGAAGTGCTGATGAATAGCTGTGATTGAGACTGGATATTCGTCTTTGTCTATCACGAACTGATTAAAGCTGGGAATATAGGGCTCTGGGTTCCAATCAGTGGTCACAATCATAGAACACAACTTTCAACTACTAGGCGGAAGAAGATTCGAGTGTCTGTCCACCTACCTAGGTTCGGACAGCCGGGTAGTATCATTAACTATAGCACGTAGTGTTCCCCTAAGTAGAATATACGGATGTGCAGTTACCAGTCAATGGGCTGCAAATCATTAATGATCAAGCGAGCTCTTGGTTCCAGTTCTTTCTGAGGTCGTGGATTCGTGAGCTGTTGAGGTGTACCTAACTAAACAAAAACAGCTTTCCACTGTCCTCTGCTCTTCTAGCTGAAGTCAGTCGTTGACTGCAAATTGAATAACGTTCACAGAACCCCGAATAATACTGAATGGTTCAATAATAACAATAATGAAGAAACCTCAAACATAGTAAACAATTATTCAACGTCATTATTCATAGAATAAAATAGATTGAAGATGACGGGGAGACAACCACCAGCTTCTATTTAGAGCCATATTTCTAGAAAATGAGCTGTAAAATCTGTGCAACTGAAGTCAGCAAGTGATGATGAACAGATGAATGTTAATAGTTTATGACTATTCTACATTCTATAGAATAATGTTAGTATACCCAGATTTTCTGGTATGAATAAAGATGAGAAGAATGTGTTGTCCTACTCGAAATCTCTTCATACAGCTGTGGATTTATATACACTCTTCCAGTCGGTCAGTCACAACGTAGAACTTCGTACGTAGGTACATCAGTTCGAGTTGCCATACCACACTAGCACAGAGATGAAGTTGTCGATTCAAATCCCATAGTGGTAGAAGTAGTAATACGTGGTAGGTCCGGACCATAAATCAGATAGATAGCAGCTTTATTTACAGCACATGGAAGCACCTGATTACAAACCAATGGTGATTCAGCATAATAAAGGAGTTAACTGTATACAGACTTATGTTGGACATCAGTCACCATGATAAAACAACCACCAGCATTGATCAACCACTTCATTTTAAGTACTGAGTGAGTATCATGACTCTTATGCGAATGAAGGAAAATAGTCTTTTGCCGGAATATTACTAGTTTTTGTTAAGAGTTATCGATAATTATTCACGAAATTTTCCTGAAGCCAAGAGAAATGACAAACGTATTCCATAGAATCAATTTTCTTTGAAATCTCCTAAGAGATATCTAGGAAAGTACTTAACATACCTTTTATCGACTTAGAATACGCAGATGACAGTCCTATTTGGTGAAGACGTCTTCTAATAGAACTGAGTAATAATGCCAGGATGTTTGGGATGCGTTTCTCCCCATTTAAATGTAAATTGTTACTCCAGGACTGGCCTGCGTCAACACCCGAACTAAGGATAGGAAGTGAAGTAGTCGAACGCGTCGGCAACTTCACTTGTCTTTGAAGTCTGATCAGCTCTAATGGGTTGGTGTCTGACGAAATCTCTGCACGGATTCAAAAAACTAGTTTGGCTTTTGCCAACTTACGTCACCTATGGCGAAGACGAGATATCCGTCTATCAATTAAGGGACGAGTATACTGAGCAGCAGTTCGCTCTGTTCTACTTTACGGCTGTGAAACATGGCCATTAAGAGTAGAAGATACTCATAAGTTACTATTATTTGACCACAGATGCCTTAGAAATATTGCTCGCATCTGCTGGGATCACCAGGTGAGTAATAGTGAGGTTAGACGCAGGGTATTGTATTGGAGAATGATGGTAAATCAGTTGATGAGGTGATGAATCTTCATCGACTGAGATAATTGGGCCACGTGTTACGTATGCCTGAACACCGATTACCACGACGCGCTATGCTGACTAGTATTGGGGATGGTTGGAAGAAGGTTAGGGGCGGTCAAACCAAAATGTGGCATCAGTGCTTGAAGTCACTAACTTCCATTCTGAGACATGTTGATAGATGCAGACTACTTGGTTGGGGTCCGCGCGACTGTTGTGACCAATGGTTGGAGACTCTAGGTGACATGGCTCAGAATCGATCACAATGGCGTAGTTGTATACACTCTTTATATTCCCTTAAACCTTGAGATTAAAATTACTTCATATCTGTCTTCCTTCCTATACTATATCCTTACATACAACCTATCTTTTATATACTACCACCACTAAATTAACTACTTCTATGAATCCGGTGTTCATCTTGTTGTGCTAATGAGGTATGGCAACTTGGAGTGAAGCATATATGTGCCTGGTCCTACGTGGTTGCTGACTGACTGACTAGCATACCTTTCCGTTTACTAAATATGCTAACGATTTAAGCATCTTATTCCTTAAGATCACCTACTATAAATATCCTTGTTTCCTGTACATACATAACAATCTTTGAAGCAAAGTTTTCTTCTCATAATCTTCCATCTTTTGTTCAGTGTTTAAATCATTCATATAACAAAAGCTACCATTTACTTACACATTATCAGTCTTATTGTACATTGAAACAAGAACTTCTTACATTCACTTATGTGATATATTGTGAAAATCTTACAAGATATACACTATTTGATGAATAATCTAGTAAAGAGAGACTATAAGATGGTGGTTGGAAATAGTCAGCAAGAAACCTTGAACCTAGTTTTCGTGCTATTGGGACTCATCAGCAAGGTATACCTGATTATGACTATGTATTATTTAAACACAAATATTGGTACAAAGGGGCACCAGATA
The DNA here is from genome assembly GCF_000237925.1 of Schistosoma mansoni. Classification (NCBI taxonomy): domain Eukaryota; kingdom Metazoa; phylum Platyhelminthes; class Trematoda; order Strigeidida; family Schistosomatidae; genus Schistosoma; species Schistosoma mansoni. Next base: position 2,257,315 of record NC_031496.1, read on the forward strand.
TATATGCGCTACACAAATCTCATTTGATTTGTGTGAGGGCTGTGATACTGCACAGGTGCCCAAACTGAAGCAGGTGGTTTTCTTAGGGGGCCACACTCAGAGCCTTCGACATAAAGGTCTAACCCACAAGGCAGTGAAGCATTGTGAGGAGATTCAGTCCCATGGTAGTCGATGACCAACGATTGATTCATACTCCATTTGTTCCTTCAGGATACTGGAGCCATCCCATGCGCACCATTGGTTTGGAATGAGGGTTTTCCAACTCCCCTAGGTGAACTTTCTGTGTCCACCAACCCGGTTAAAGCGCCGGACATTCGCTTTTCGTCCTCTCAATTTCGTAAACAACACCCCGCAACGAGAAGACAATAAGTAGGACTTCCCTGGCAGAGTCTATATACGCGTGGCCATGTGAGAGCATTTGGAGAGGGAGAGCGGACTCTTCCCACTCTCGGTCGTACCTGGGCATTTGGTGGCGGTATACCTGATGCTCCCTGACGGATCATTACCCAGTGATCAGTAAATTGTAAAGACAGACTATATATACATATTGACAATCACGCTTGTCTTAATATTATTATATCATAAATTTTCATATGAACAGAATATTAAAGGAAGGCAAAGACAAATGTAACTCATTTAGTCAATGACTGAAGACAAAAAAAAACAATTACGTAATGTACATTTGAATAAACTGCTCACTTCTAACGTCGTTTACCCAGCTCAACCTTCACTCAAGAAAGGTCACACAATCGATAAAAAAACAAGATTGACAGCGTTCTGAGGACCAAAAAATGTCCTGGAATTTGACAAACATTTAATACAGGACATATTTCTAGTATAATATATATGGCTGCTATGATTAGTGTGAAAACGCTATGTCAGAACAATGTGAACCGAAAAAAAAGGGGATCGATGGGTGGATGGATATAAAGTAGTCAAGCAATAAAGAATTAAGAAATGAACAACAAAGATAGAATAGTATTAATATAGAAAGTATTCGTATAAAATGTTAGGAATGTTTAGAATGAAAGATAATCATTAACACATTAATGGTTTTATATACATGTGTAAACAAGCAGTGTGTTGTGTGTGTGCGTGGAGAGAGAGTGAGAGAGAGAACGAGGAAAGAGAGAGAAAGGAAGGAAGGAAGGAAGGAAGGAGGGAGGGAGATGCATAAAAATCATTTGTGTATGGACTTATAACATGTATATTGTTTTACTTTATGTATCTACGACGTTTTCCAAGAAGTAAACAGTATGGTATATGGTAAAACAAAGGAAACCAAGAGACCAGGAAGATAAACATATGGATATATATGTGTTAGACAAGGAACTTGTAGATGGAATGAATCTTTCATTGAATATCCATTGTCAATGGATGATGATGGATGAGTTGATGTGAGTTGGATGAACTTTCAAAAAGAATATAAATCTATTTTGATACTTTACATAAGAATCACAGTATTGTAGGATAAAGGGAGCAAAACTATACAAATATTACATGATATTACATTTAGCATTTGTTGAATTATTTGTACCTGTTGTTATAGTAGTAGGAGTAATAGGAACATCTGAATTCAATGTTGCTGTACAATTTGGACTACGACGTTGTAACGGTGTAGTGATACGTGATGCAGTTTGTATTCCAGGAAGATGTGATGTCGTAGCATATCCTAATTTATGATTATTATGTGGAAATGATCCAGTTTGACAACTATACATTATACGTGAATGAATCATTTTTGTATTTGTATGCAATTCTGGATGACATTGAAGTGAACCACTGAAAGGTGCATATTTTGTAGGATTCTTATTGGATAGTTTTGTGATTGGATGAATACTATTAGTATTGATATTAGTCATTATATCATTATTTTTAGATTCATATTTACAAAGTGGTAGATATTTTGAAGTACTAGTTGGTTGTATTTGTTTTGCTCCTGGAACATTATCTTCTTCTTCGGCAGCTATTTCATCATCATCATCATCATCGTCTTCCTGCTCATCTGCTTCCTTTTCTTTTTTAATAACATTATTACCATTTGTAGTACCATTGGACTTGATTATCTGAGTTGATTTTCCTGACAACATTTTGTGCAGTTGTTGAGTATCGTTTGAATCGCATTGTTGTTGTTGTTGATGATGATGATCAGGTAAGTGAGCAGTAGTACGTTTATCATTTGTACTTCCTTGAGTGGATACATGATTAGACAATTGATGTATCACAGGTTTTTGCCGATAGTCTGCACTAAAATCATGGAAATCATTCAATTCCGGTTGAATTTGTAATGGAATGTTATGTACAACAATGTCTTCAGGTATTCGATTCGGTGCATTCAAATGACCGAAACCAATACGTCTTAAACGTCCAGCAGACATGGCGCCACGTAAACTATACAAGAATAACAGTAAAACAAAGTTAGAAAAAGGATTAAATCAAACAAATAATAGCAAAACTGTATGTCGCAACGTGAAATCTTTTTATAATTCAATGGTTGTTCAACTTAGATCGGTCCGTGATATCAATAAAAATGAACGATCTCTACTAACCTAAACTGATAAAAATAATGTGGTCGACGAGCCCCCAAATGCCCTGGTACGGCCGAGAGTGGGGAGAGTCCGCTCTCTTCATATGGTCACGCGAATATATAGCATCTGCCACACAAGTCCTACTCATTGCCTTCTCACAGTCGCGGGGGTGTTGTTCACGAAAGTGAGAGGACGAAAAGCGAATGTCCGGCGCTTTAACCGGGTTGGTGGACACCGAAAGTCCACCTAGGAGAGTTGGAAAACCCTGATTCCGAACCAATGGGCTCCAGTATCCTGAAGGAACAAATGGAGTATCAATCAATCATTTGTCACCGGCTACCATGGGACTGCATCTCCTCACAATGCTCCACTGCCTTGTGGACTAGACCTTCAGGTCAAACGCTCGGGGTGTGGCCACCTAAGAAAACCACCTGCCTCAGTCTGGGCTCCTGGGCAATATCACAGCCCTCACACAAATGAAATGAGATTTGTGAGGCGCATACATATCTGGTGCTTCCTTGTACCAATATTTATGTGTTTAAATAAAAAAAAAACGATGAGCCTAACTAAATTAGGAGTAGCATCATTGATGCAAACACCTTTAGAAGTTTTTCGATAACTGTGATGTATATATGTATACGTATATTCGAATGTCATACATTACCATCGCTTTAAAAAAATTCCATTCTACATTCATAAAGTGACTGCAGTATGGAAACAGTACCTTAGTAGTAAGAGTATTCAACTTTTCGGCTTAAAAAATTGTACGTTCGAACAGTTTTTCACCTACTTCAGTTTTGAGAGGATGGTATAATCAATATTTAACGACAAATTTCAAGAAGATTGAAACATTTATTGGATTTATCCGATTATTCCATTAAATCTCCCACACAATTCCTGGATAAGACTAAAGAGATTCAAGTCAACAACGACGAAGTGATGATATCCATCGATGTAACAGTCTTATTCAACTTCGTTTGTAGCTCTTCTACGGTTACTGTCGGTCCCAAGCCCACACAAAAGAGGAGGGTTGTGGGGTTGGGTCAGCAACCCAATCACGCAGAAAACAACCTTGCTAAAAAACGCTAACCAGAATCAACGATTTAAACCATTTAAACTCCTCCTTGGGAGTTGAAGGAACAATTATGACGCATCATGATGAAAGTCGAAATTCTTCGGAAATCACGAGGCCGATGACCCTTCTAACAACCAGTACGACAATTTTTATACGTACAAAGAATGTCCGGACAATGTGGAAGACCGGAAGGACCAGTCAAATAGCAATGGAATTGAGGAGATACAAATTAGCAGTACTTGCAATCAGCGAAATCCATTGGACACAAGCTGGACAACAAAGGCTAGATACGGGAGAGATGCTGCTGTACTCTGATCACAAAGAGGAAAATGCTCCACACACTCAGGCAGTTGCTCTGATGCTGTCCAGAGAAGCACGAAATGCACTTATAGGATGGGAATCTCATGGATCCGGGATAATCAAAGCATCATTCAAAACAAAGAAGGAAGGGATCACCGAAAGAGGAAGAATCTCCAAGAGGAGGAAATATGAAACGACTATATTACACGACGAAGAAACTGGCAAGAAAATCTAGTGAACCAGAGAGACCGGTCAGGGACAAAGAAAGCAAGCCAATCACTCAGATTCAAGAAGAGAGGAACAGATGGATGGAACACTCTGAGAAACTCTTGAAAAGACCAGCTTCAGTGGATCCACCAGATATCGAAGCAACATCTACAGACCTTCCTATAGATGTCACTCCACCAACGATCGAAGAAATCAAGATGGCCATCAGACAAATCAAGAATGGGAAGGCAGCTGTACCTGACATCTGATGGGAAGCACAGAATGAAATGGACAGTTTGGATGCAACTAGACGATTTGGACTTTGCAGATCACCTAACTCTTCTATCCCATACATATCAACAAATGCAAGTCGAGACAATCAGTGTAGCAACAGTCTCTGTAGCAGTAGGCTTCAACATACACAAAGGAAAAAGCAATATCCTCAAATACAACACAGAGAACATCAACACACTACGAATGTCAATACAGTTGGTTATATTGTAGGGAGATGAAACGTAGAGAACTATTACAAACATCATCAAAATGGCACAAGTATTTATAAACAATTATCTACGCAAGATACTCTATGTCTATTGGATGGATACGATCAGCAACAGTCTACTGTGGGAGAGAATAAACCAAGTTCCATGTGAAGAGGAAATCAGGAAAATACATTCGAAGTGAATAGGATACATATTGCAGAAATCATCAAACTGCATCACGAGGCAAGCACTATCTTGTAATCCTGAATGGAAATGGAAATGAGGAAGTTCAAAGCACACACTGTGTCGAGAATTGGAAGTAGATATGAAAAGGATGAATAGTGACTGGAAATGAGTGGAAAGTATGGTGGATGACAGAGTTGGATGGAGAATGGTGGTGAGCGACCTCTGTTCCTCGACGAAGGGTAACAGTCGTAACCAAGTAACAGCTTTATTCACCCCAATTAAACCATGCTAGCAAATGAAAATCTATCTCTGCTTTTCACGAACGACACAAATCTCCCGAAGTACACAAAGTTTTAAAGTCGAAGTTTACTATAACTCATCAATTTACGCTTAAAATACATACTTTTAGTTCAACAATAAAATCCACGAACAAACGAAAGGAACACCAGTGGGATAAAAAATATCAGGACTTATTGCAGAAGCAGTGATGCAGAGACTAAAAGCCTCGATCTCACCAGTGATCAAGTTAAAAATGGGGATTCGTTATGTGGGCGGTATAATCGTCATCATTAAAACGGACGAGCTGGAAATCGTCTACAATCTGATCAATGTCTTTGATGACATAAAATTTACAATGGAGAAGTTGAACAACAAACTAACAGTTTTGGATGTACTAATCACCAGAACCGACATACGAAAACTGGAGACTTAAGTGTATCGGAATCCGACGCACACGAATCAAATTCTCAATTACAATAGAAACAAGCCAAGAAATCACAAAATCAACTGTGTACATACTTTGCCCAAGGGGGCGAGAACACACTGCAGCACACTTGGGGCGCGGAAAGACATCTAATGATTTCCTTCGAAAGAACGGCTACCCATGCAACTTCATCAAAAAATATCAACCCAAATCATCAGCAGAAACGAAATTAAGTATGGGGACCAACAAAAGGATTACCCTATCATATATAAAAGACATCAAAAATTACAAAGAGATTATTGGAGCCGTTTGGAATAGGTGTATCACACAAACAAGCAAAACCACTTCAATTAATCCAATGCAAACCAAAGGATCAAATGACAAAACAAGAAAAACGGAACATCATCTACAAAACAGCCCCTAAAAGCCCCGGTATGGCCGAAGGTGGCGAGAGTTAACGCTCAGTATTTAAATGCTTTCACATGCCCACGCGTATAAAACCACCGTCAGGAAAGTCCTACTCACTGACATCTTGCGGCACTAATGTTGTTTACAGAATTGAGAGTAAGAAAAGCAAATGTCCGGTGCTTTAACCGGGTTAGTGGATATGGAGCATCCATCTAGGGAAGTAAGAAAAACTTCATTCCAAACCAATGGTGCACGTTGGCCTCAGGATTCTGATGGAACAAAAGGAGTATGAACCAATTATCGGTCACCGGCTACCATAGGACTACATCTCCTAACGTTGCTCCAGTATTAGACCTTTAGGTTAAAAGCTTTGGGTGTGGTTTCGTATGAAAACCACCTGATACGGTCTGGGCACCAAGGCAGTATCACAGCCCACGCACAAACCAAGTGACTTGTGTGGTGCACATGTATTCGGTGCCCCTTTGTACTAATATTTGTGTGTTTAATGAACCATCCAGATCAAAGAAAACTCCATGTAAATCACTAGCCCTCATAAAAAACAATGCTGCTGAAGTCTGAATAAATCAACCTTTGTTTTGTAAATGAGATGCATTATAATGATGATTACGATTATTAATTATCAGAAGGGGTTTTGTGGAGAATTTAGTATTTTCATAGTTGAAAGCGTGAGTCAATTGAAGCTAGGCCATCAGGGAAAACCTGGAATCACTGGACAAAGGCCGTTTTGTCCTAATATGGAACTCCTTAGCAGTGCGCATCCACGATCCCGCACTCGCAAGCGAGATTCGAACCCAGGACCTACCAGTCTCGAGCCAGAGCCCCTAACCGATGAACCACTGAGCCGTCATACAACGGTGTTTATGTCTAACTTCAACTGATCCACGAAGTTGAGCAACCGTTCACCAATTGTCTTCAGTGAGTTCCTATCAATTATGATTTTTATAAATATTATTACCCGGTACAATAAAAAGACAACCAGTAAACCGACAAGCGAATTATTAAGTTGAATTTACAAGAGTATGAAAAGAAACAATTAAGAGTAAAGAAAAAATCTACTTACCCATGTCTTCGATGACGACTTGGTAAGTTATCTGTCCAATTATCTCGTAAACTATCCTCACAGACACTTGGTGCCACATATGAAAAGCCCTGGTAGGACAAATAGAGATGAGTAGATGGATATGTGGATGTTTTGTGTGTGTAATATGCATGTTTATTTATGTCAGATTACCATCACTAAAGAATCAAGTAAAAATATGAATCAAAATTTATAAATCATTACGTGATACATATAGAGTAGTTTGATTTTTCAATGGATGGAGTTATTTAAAGTCACTTGTTTTATAATGTTCATCTGTTATTTGAAGAAATGAATATTTCAATCACACTTTTGAGTATAGGTGATTAGTCAGTCAGTCACAACGTAGAACTTCGTACATACGTACATCAGTTCGAGTTGCCATACCACACTAGCACAGAGATGAAGTTGTCGATTCAAATCCCATAGTGGTAGAAGTAGTAAGAGTATAAGCAGTAATCCGAAAGATTAGGGTTTGAAGATGTTATTCAAAGAGTATAATACAGTGAAACAAATTTGGAAAGAGAAAAAGGATAAGGACCTGAAGAATTCAGAAGATTAGAATTTGGCAGAACACAAAGAGTAGATGCACCTTCGCCATTACAAACGATTTTGAACCATGTCATTCAAGGTCTCTGACCATCGATTGCTATCATGTCGCGGATCCTAACCAGGTAGTCTACACTTACCAGCATGGCTCAGTCCAATTGTCAGTGACTTCATGGATCAATAATGCTGAGTATACTGAGATTACTTAATGACCATGCATGATACTGATTAATGGATTACCTTGATGATTTGTATCAAACAATAGAATTCCTGTCTTTTATGCATAATCATCGATTGCCAGTTACACTAGAATGCTTCTAAACTATATGTTGAATTCTTAATGGCTACGACTGATCCACATCATTGGTACCACAGGATAGAAAACAACAAATTAGGCATAGTTGAAACTAAAAAATAGGTAAAACTTTTATACACTCATGAATCAAAAGAAATCTCTAAACAGGGTAGTTCAAGTTGATATAATCAAACGATAAGATGTGGGTCTCTGACATGTTAGAAAGGATTTTTTGACGGCTAACTTTTAGTAATGTCCTGTCTTAGCAAAGGATCACATTCAATGTTAGTGTTTTATATCAGAACAAATCAGTGGTCGCTTAAAGACTTGGTGTTTTGGAAATCTTTTTCACAAACGTATTCGTTACAACTTATTGTAAGTTTAACCACCAACTCTTAATAAATCTTATGGGCATAAATAGTGAAAAACTGACCTGGAACATATCTGGAGGAATGGATGCACCACCATCGACTGGACTAACAACTGGCTGTAAACGGGTAAACGATGGGTCAAACATCGATACATCATTCTCAGCAGTTAGTTTAGGGCGGAAAGGTGGTTTCAAACGTCGGTTATAGACATCAGACCAATTTATTTCCTGAAAAATAAATAACCTTGCAATATATCTGTTATATCCCCCGGTGAATTACGAATGGTAACTTTTAGGTCTATTTATGGATCAATGTAATATGCCTATTTCTTATTGTACAATTATTACGTAACTGAACTATTCATATTCGTATTTCTCTTATCATTAGCTTTATTTTGACCTTGACTTATTATCATACGATTCTTGAGTTATAATCAGTTTATTGATTACTTTGGTTTGTATAAAAACCCAGTGTGTTTGTAAATAATGATTCATACCACTGAGGCTGTTATTGGTGTTTTGGACTTAACTGGCTGGGCTAGGCAGATCGCAGGACCGGTTAGCACTCTAGTCTGCTCGTACGGGTTTCGTGTCACTGTTCCAATCGATAAGTTGCTGCTCCCTGTTTGTCGGGTCTTATCGCGTCACGCATTAACTAGTCATCCACTAGGCCACAAGATATAACAATATCAGTTTAAGACTTGTTTTAAACTGTAAATAAGACTTGGAAAGTTAGATTACACAATCAGCAATAAAACCTTATGACCATAAGCAATTTTGTGCATTAAGTTGTCAGTCTTATTTAACATGCGAAAACTAAGCCAACAATTGATTTAGTTGAGTGTAAGTAGATAATTTGAAGTTTAGAATTTCAACTTTAAGAGTATGCTATGGAATGATACCGAATATAAAAGCAGTGCATGCTTAAACCAAAAGCTGAGTGCAAACGTGGTAGCAGCCGTGTACTCTAGAACGTCTGATCAAACTATTGTATATCTTTTGTATGATTATTTGTTCTATGAGTGGTTAAAATATTTCTACACACTTGACTCTCAGGATCTTAGACAGTAGTTTTCGGTCTCGTTTCCTAATTTGATCTGTTCAAAATACATCTCTCTATAACACTCAATATTTCGACTATTGCTTTCAAACCACTGAAAAACATTGAAGAAACGGTGTTTGTCGTCTAATGATACAAAGTTATACAGGATAATTTCGTACAGAAGTCACATTTTTTTATTAAAACGTACAATCAATCTATGAGAAATTTACCTCTTACACCTTGCGGTTGAACTTATTTTAGATGAAACTTCAGGAAAGGAAGCGTTACTACTGTCTCACAGTCTCTAATGTAGTTATCTATGGGGAAAACAAAGCCAGATTGGTTTTTTCGCTGTTGCTGTTCTTAGATGAAGAATCGTCGAACAACATAATAGTACGTGCGTTCGTAGCTTTTATAAATTTCCATAAATTAAGCAGTCAACTTCTATCCATTAACCGGAGATGGTAATTAATCAGATGAGCAATGGGTTAAGTGGTTAAAATAAATGAAACCCAACCATCGGGTTTCATGCTAGAATTTAGTTTCACCCACTACAAACTGGGCAATACGGCAGTACTACTTACATTTACATAAGCTTATTATGGCTACAAGACTACAATGTAAACCTGCATTAGTTATTTGTTATATTATATCATCACTGAGGAATTGGAAAGTGTTTTACATTTAGTTAAAAACGACGAAACAATCAGACTGGTAATATGCTAGATAACCTGGCTTCTTTAATGTAGACGGACTATGGAAGGCATCAGTACAGACTATAACTCACCGTACAAATGAAATACGTATACTTGACTATTTTAAAAATTGCTAAATTGACAGTCATTTTTATATTCTAACAATTGTGTCAAGTCGTCACTTTTGTTTCCAAGAGTATGTTAAATAATTAATAATAGAAGGTGAAAAACAAAATTTTACATATCAAGTCATCTATTAATAAAAAGGACTGTGAAGAAATGTAAGATTGAGCCGACATAAGGAGACCTTGTGGCAGATTTAGTTAGGTAACTGAAGTGGATGAACGTTCTTTCACAAACTGACGTACAGCGTAAATTCCAGTTTCAGTTGTGGACAGAGTTAGAAAAATTAGGTAGTTATAAATTGACAGATTTTGGAAACAAATTATTTATCACACATTTTAGAAGACTCACATGTCGTTTGAAAAATTTTTGTCGTTTGATTTCCTCCATATCTTCTTTGCTTCCTAGTCTTTCATTTGGGTCACGTTTTAACAAGCCACGTATGAGACTGATAACTTCGGATGAGAATGATGGTGGAAATTTTAAAGGGGCTGTGAGTATCTACAGAAAATAATCAATCTAAATTAATGCTTACTTTGCGTGTAGTAGCTTCACGACTTTCCTCTTGGCTAAATGGTGGCTACATCATTAGATACATGAAGTAAAAGAAATTACCGTTCCAGATAGCATATCGTAGATTAAAGTTCCAAGACTCCACCAGTCTACTGCTTTTCCATGACCCTCACATCGGATTATTTCAGGGGCCCTGAACGATGAGGAAAGATTTGAACTTACATATACTCAATCGTTCCACAGAATGTATTGGTAGTGCACACACCCTCTTTTGAGAGCCCAAAGTCAGTAAGCTTCACGTGACCCTGGCGGTCCAACAACACGTTTTCGGACTTTAAATCCCTATAGATTATACCCAACGAATGCAGATGTCCAATGGCTAGAACAATTTCAGAAGCGTAAAAACTATTTCCAGCATGTAGTTGAAAGTATCACTTACCACGCAGCATTTTCTAACAAAGCTCCTTCACGTTCCAAGTAGTTAAACAGCTCCCCTCCGTGGCAATATTCTAACACAATATACAAGTTGGAGTGATTTTGAAAAGCATAATGAAGTTTCACCAGAAAAGGGTGCTAAGACTAGTAAACAAATGAAACCGGTACCTGTAACATTTCAAGGATATTCCTTTCAGAAACAGTGTGTGCCTTATCTTTTTCATTGCACACTAGCCTGGCCTTCTTTAAAACCTTCATGGCATACAGTTTTCCTTGATCAATGCCATCAACCTTCTGAACTAGAAAAACCTGCACACTAAGGCAGAGAAGCTCCACGAACCTTTCCGTAGCCTCCTTTGCCAATAACACGTTGAATTTTGAAGTTTTCAGCATTAACACGATTGTTCGGATTGACTGTCTTCTGACATATCTCGACAGTTTCTTGAGTTGTTATCTCTCTGAAACCCAAATGATAAGCTTTCGGGAGACCCACTCTTTGTTCTCCGAACAAATTAACTCCTTTGACTGTCACAAAAAGTAAGAATAGGAAATATGACCAACCAATTGATCTGAAGACTTGGTATTATTTTTCCCCGGAGACGATAGGTTGAGTCTGTCTGTTTCATCGTCTCTACACTCATCATCATTTTCAAGTTCAGCAGACAAAAAGTCAATCTCTGCCATCCACTACAAGAGGGGAAAGTCAAGAAAGAGCAGATCAGTGATGAATGTACATCTTCAAACACGCGCTATCTCTAGAATTAGGCGGTAGTAACGTATTGATTTATTTATGACACGGCAACTAAACTTCAATTATTTGAACATTTTTATTAAACAATTTATTCGTATTTGAGAAATCAGACAACTCGTGTTTTGATTCTGTTTCTCTTCTGTTGGCTGACATTTTTTCGTCTTTTCGCCATAATCGTTTCAACGCTTCAATTTCTCTTGGTAGAATTTGTGAACTGTTTGCTCCTTATATTCTGTATTGGGGTAGTTAGAGTGGGCTCTTAGTACCAACAAAGCTATAGTAGCCGTCAATCCTTCTCTTTAGGGATTTAGCTGTGAGTAACACAACCACCGCTTTTGTTAAGGAGTCGTGTGAACTATTGACCTGAACATCAAAAGGGTGCTCTTGAACTTTTGGGCGAGTTGTTTCGTGTTCTGGGTGAGCTCTTTCATATCTTCTTAAGTGCGGCTTATTGCTGAAATACCTAAACGGTCTAGTCAAGTTGGAAGAACTATTAGAAACATGTTACATCTGGATAGCACATCTCGTAATCGTTTTTTATTGCATTGGTTGTAAGTTAAGAGCCTCCAGGATAGACAAGTGGAATTTATTTTTAGTCAGAGTACCGTTTCAGTCGTTTTCTTTAAACACGTTTCAAGACAGAAATATGTTTTTTGAGTTGCGGTTGCATGATGGAAAATTTTTCTCAGACTTGGTCTTGAGTAAATAATAAATATCGAGCGAAGAAATTTCTTTTCAATTAGTTTTTCATCATGGCTCTACACTAATATATATATGATTTACAATAATTAAATAACACTCATGGAGTAGATACGTTACGTAATGATTATATAATGACATCGATTATAAACTAACATTAATTGGAAGAGAAGGATTAATACTAATCAAAGTTATTATTCGAAAATCAAGCGTTTGCTACGTTGCATGATATATAAAAAAGAGAAGTAAGAACTAAAAAATTTTGATGAATGGTCAGTAATATAGTAATTATGTAAGAATCAAGAGACGAATGAAGAGAATAAGTAAAATACAAAATACAAAAAATGGAAGGAATAAGATAATTGTTTACCGAAATTATGCTACAAACTCCGCTATACCGATGGCCAAGGTAGCGAGAGTGGTTGTACAAACTTCTTTTGGATACATAGGTTCGGTTTGTAGATATGAATTGCGATGGCTTCAGCTATGTGCAATAGACGAGCTCGTAAACCATGTGGTAAATTTGATGGAATATGGTAGATAACCTTAAAAGCTTTATTCAGTTCAACATGATGACCTGTGTCCACCAAGTGAGCGAGAATAGAACTCTTAATCCCCTTTATCTGTCCTTTAGTCAACCATGACGGATGGTGTTCTGTTATTCGTTGACGAACTTGCCGAATTGTACGCCCTATATAACTGGCTCCACAGGAGCAGTTGAATTGGTAAATACACATAGATGTGGCGAATTCAGGCAATCTGTCTTTATTAACAGTTCTTATTGTGGGGCGGTTGTAGAAGACGGTACTAAGTCGGGCTGCATTAAATGTTTTCTGTACTGCCCTTCTTAACCTCTGTGTCAAGATTTCTTCAGTAGCATCATTTAAGAATTGTAACTTTAGGAACAGTACCTTCTTCGGAACAGTAGGTAACTTTGTCCTTCTTTTCGTCTCCGTCATGTGTTTGTCGATGAATTTCATTGGATACCCATTCTTACTAAGCAAGTTTCGAATATTAGCCAATTCATCTAAAATAATGTCGTCAGAGCAAATCATTCTAGCACGATGAGTAAGGATCTTTATTAGGTTTCTTTTGTATTTCATTGGTACTGCGCTATAGAAATGAGTGTACTGTCCAACTGTAGATTTTCTATGTAATCCTCTTTTTAATGTTCCGTCTATTCTTCTGGTTAGTTGGACATCTAAAGACGATATACTACCATTCTGTTCTTCTTCTAGTGTAAACGTAATTGATGGGTGGATATTATTAAATATATTAAGGATGTTCTCCTTTTCATGTTCTTTCTCTAATACTATGAAAGTATCATCTATATAGCGACAATATGATGTTAGATGGCTAATTGTGTCTTTGAGTGGACCATTTTCTAGTTTTGCCAGAAAAATGTCTGCCAGTATAGGGCCCAATGGTGACCCCATGGCTACCCCATCTAATTGTCTATAATACTCATTGTCGAATCGGAATTGAACATTCATTGTGCATCTAAGAATTAGCTGTTTTATTGCGGATACGGGAATTACCGTTTCTAAGTTCCTCTCTGTTAATTCATTGCAAATAAAATCTACCGTTTCAAGTAGAGGAATGTTGGTGAATAGGGACGTTACATCTAATGATATCATAAATTTATTCTTGAGCGATAGATTTTTTACATTATTGACAAATTCAAAGGAATCCTTGACACTATGTTTAACAATTTCTTTGTGGAGCGGTTTGAGAATTTGCACCAACCATTTTGCTATAGTGTGGTAGGCTGAGTTATTCATATCTAGAACGGGTCGAAGGGGCAAGCCACTTTTATGTATTTTTGGCAAGCCATATAGCCTTGGTGTTCTCGTTCCTGTAGGTTTTAACATTTCGAACACTTTTTCTGAGATGAAACCCTGTTGTTTGATTTGTTTCAACGAATCTATTATTTGCTTTTCAATCTTGTCTGCCAAGTCATTCTTCACTACTAGTTTCTGAAATTTACTTTGATCATTTAAAAGGGCTTTCATCTTGTTTATATAGTTGTTTTTATCCATGAGTACTATCCCATAACCTTTGTCTGGTTTAGTGATTAATAAATTGTCATTAGTTTTAAGTTTTCTTAGAGCTTCCTTATGTTTATTCGTCAAAATTCCTTTCGAATTATGTCCATGATTTAAGTATCTAAAGCAACAGTCCACTAGTGTTGATTTGAAACTTTCGACATTATCTTTTGAAGAAGATACTAATTCTGCTGTTTGGGTATACAGATTTTCAAACTGAATTTCGACGTCCATCTTATTAACAGTCTTCTTAAAATCACAAAACTTAGGGCCTAATGATAACGCTTCTAACTCAGTCATATCAAGCTTTATACTGGAAAAATTGTGTACGTACTGACCTGGATTAGGTGGGAATTTCATTTCAGGAACCTGTTTGTCTAGATATTTCTTAAGTTTCATATTTTTCTTTTCTTTTCTTGAGTTCACCACCAGCTTAACATAGTCCAGATATTGTTTTCTTAACTTAACAGGGAGCTCTTCAACCGCGTAAATTCGCTCGTTGACATTTTTTGACATCTCGGTAATATATGAATTTAGAGAATCAATTTGATTAAGCGCATAGCGTTTGAGAGTCCTTCCATTTGGTCGAACTCTAGAGCGACGTAACGATTTCCAATACAATTTGGGATACAAGTTAGTTTCAATGCACTGCTTTATAAAATCAACATTTGTTTTCGCTTCACTGAGCCTTGTGCTATACTTCAGATACTCGTTGAGAACCTTTAGCGCAAATGAATGCTCAGAACATTTTAATAAAGTGAAAATTCCCATTTTGACATTTGTTAATTAAAAAAGGAACGAATCGAGCGAAGAAATTTCTTTTCAATTAGTTTTTCATCATGGCTCTACACTAATATATATATGATTTACAATAATTAAATAACACTCATGGAGTAGATACGTTACGTAATGATTATATAATGACATCGATTATAAACTAACATTAATTGGAAGAGAAGGATTAATACTAATCAAAGTTATTATTCGAAAATCAAGCGTTTGCTACGTTGCATAATATATAAAAAAGAGAAGTAAGAACTAAAAAATTTTGATGAATGGTCAGTAATATAGTAATTATGTAAGAATCAAGAGACGAATGAAGAGAATAAGTAAAATACAAAATACAAAAAATGGAAGGAATAAGATAATTGTTTACCGAAATTATGCTACAAACTCCGCTATACCGATGGCCAAGGTAGCGAGAGTGGTTGTACAAACTTCTTTTGGATACATAGGTTCGGTTTGTAGATATGAATTGCGATGGCTTCAGCTATGTGCAATAGACGAGCTCGTAAACCATGTGGTAAATTTGATGGAATATGGTAGATAACCTTAAAAGCTTTATTCAGTTCAACATGATGACCTGTGTCCACCAAGTGAGCGAGAATAGAACTCTTAATCCCCTTTATCTGTCCTTTAGTCAACCATGACGGATGGTGTTCTGTTATTCGTTGACGAACTTGCCGAATTGTACGCCCTATATAACTGGCTCCACAGGAGCAGTTGAATTGGTAAATACACATAGATGTGGCGAATTCAGGCAATCTGTCTTTATTAACAGTTCTTATTGTGGGGCGGTTGTAGAAGACGGTACTAAGTCGGGCTGCATTAAATGTTTTCTGTACTGCCCTTCTTAACCTCTGTGTCAAGATTTCTTCAGTAGCATCATTTAAGAATTGTAACTTTAGGAACAGTACCTTCTTCGGAACAGTAGGTAACTTTGTCCTTCTTTTCGTCTCCGTCATGTGTTTGTCGATGAATTTCATTGGATACCCATTCTTACTAAGCAAGTTTCGAATATTAGCCAATTCATCTAAAATAATGTCGTCAGAGCAAATCATTCTAGCACGATGAGTAAGGATCTTTATTAGGTTTCTTTTGTATTTCATTGGTACTGCGCTATAGAAATGAGTGTACTGTCCAACTGTAGATTTTCTATGTAATCCTCTTTTTAATGTTCCGTCTATTCTTCTGGTTAGTTGGACATCTAAAGACGATATACTACCATTCTGTTCTTCTTCTAGTGTAAACGTAATTGATGGGTGGATATTATTAAATATATTAAGGATGTTCTCCTTTTCATGTTCTTTCTCTAATACTATGAAAGTATCATCTATATAGCGACAATATGATGTTAGATGGCTAATTGTGTCTTTGAGTCAGTCAGTCAGTCACAACGTAGAACTTCGTACGTACGTACATCAGTTCGAGTTGCCATACCACATTTGTCTTTGAGTGGACCATTTTCTAGTTTTGCCAGAAAAATGTCTGCCAGTATAGGGCCCAATGGTGACCCCATGGCTACCCCATCTAATTGTCTATAATACTCATTGTCGAATCGGAATTGAACATTCATTGTGCATCTAAGAATTAGCTGTTTTATTGCGGATACGGGAATTACCGTTTCTAAGTTCCTCTCTGTTAATTCATTGCAAATAAAATCTACCGTTTCAAGTAGAGGAATGTTGGTGAATAGGGACGTTACATCTAATGATATCATAAATTTATTCTTGAGCGATAGATTTTTTACATTATTGACAAATTCAAAGGAATCCTTGACACTATGTTTAACAATTTCTTTGTGGAGCGGTTTGAGAATTTGCACCAACCATTTTGCTATAGTGTGGTAGGCTGAGTTATTCATATCTAGAACGGGTCGAAGGGGCAAGCCACTTTTATGTATTTTTGGCAAGCCATATAGCCTTGGTGTTCTCGTTCCTGTAGGTTTTAACATTTCGAACACTTTTTCTGAGATGAAACCCTGTTGTTTGATTTGTTTCAACGAATCTATTATTTGCTTTTCAATCTTGTCTGCCAAGTCATTCTTCACTACTAGTTTCTGAAATTTACTTTGATCATTTAAAAGGGCTTTCATCTTGTTTATATAGTTGTTTTTATCCATGAGTACTATCCCATAACCTTTGTCTGGTTTAGTGATTAATAAATTGTCATTAGTTTTAAGTTTTCTTAGAGCTTCCTTATGTTTATTCGTCAAAATTCCTTTCGAATTATGTCCATGATTTAAGTATCTAAAGCAACAGTCCACTAGTGTTGATTTGAAACTTTCGACATTATCTTTTGAAGAAGATACTAATTCTGCTGTTTGGGTATACAGATTTTCAAACTGAATTTCGACGTCCATCTTATTAACAGTCTTCTTAAAATCACAAAACTTAGGGCCTAATGATAACGCTTCTAACTCAGTCATATCAAGCTTTATACTGGAAAAATTGTGTACGTACTGACCTGGATTAGGTGGGAATTTCATTTCAGGAACCTGTTTGTCTAGATATTTCTTAAGTTTCATATTTTTCTTTTCTTTTCTTGAGTTCACCACCAGCTTAACATAGTCCAGATATTGTTTTCTTAACTTAACAGGGAGCTCTTCAACCGCGTAAATTCGCTCGTTGACATTTTTTGACATCTCGGTAATATATGAATTTAGAGAATCAATTTGATTAAGCGCATAGCGTTTGAGAGTCCTTCCATTTGGTCGAACTCTAGAGCGACGTAACGATTTCCAATACAATTTGGGATACAAGTTAGTTTCAATGCACTGCTTTATAAAATCAACATTTGTTTTCGCTTCACTGAGCCTTGTGCTATACTTCAGATACTCGTTGAGAACCTTTAGCGCAAATGAATGCTCAGAACATTTTAATAAAGTGAAAATTCCCATTTTGACATTTGTTAATTAAAAAAGGAACGAATCGAGCGAAGAAATTTCTTTTCAATTAGTTTTTCATCATGGCTCTACACTAATATATATATGATTTACAATAATTAAATAACACTCATGGAGTAGATACGTTACGTAATGATTATATAATGACATCGATTATAAACTAACATTAATTGGAAGAGAAGGATTAATACTAATCAAAGTTATTATTCGAAAATCAAGCGTTTGCTACGTTGCATAATATATAAAAAAGAGAAGTAAGAACTAAAAAATTTTGATGAATGGTCAGTAATATAGTAATTATGTAAGAATCAAGAGACGAATGAAGAGAATAAGTAAAATACAAAATACAAAAAATGGAAGGAATAAGATAATTGTTTACCGAAATTATGCTACAAACTCCGCTATACCGATGGCCAAGGTAGCGAGAGTGGTTGTACAAACTTCTTTTGGATACATAGGTTCGGTTTGTAGATATGAATTGCGATGGCTTCAGCTATGTGCAATAGACGAGCTCGTAAACCATGTGGTAAATTTGATGGAATATGGTAGATAACCTTAAAAGCTTTATTCAGTTCAACATGATGACCTGTGTCCACCAAGTGAGCGAGAATAGAACTCTTAATCCCCTTTATCTGTCCTTTAGTCAACCATGACGGATGGTGTTCTGTTATTCGTTGACGAACTTGCCGAATTGTACGCCCTATATAACTGGCTCCACAGGAGCAGTTGAATTGGTAAATACACATAGATGTGGCGAATTCAGGCAATCTGTCTTTATTAACAGTTCTTATTGTGGGGCGGTTGTAGAAGACGGTACTAAGTCGGGCTGCATTAAATGTTTTCTGTACTGCCCTTCTTAACCTCTGTGTCAAGATTTCTTCAGTAGCATCATTTAAGAATTGTAACTTTAGGAACAGTACCTTCTTCGGAACAGTAGGTAACTTTGTCCTTCTTTTCGTCTCCGTCATGTGTTTGTCGATGAATTTCATTGGATACCCATTCTTACTAAGCAAGTTTCGAATATTAGCCAATTCATCTAAAATAATGTCGTCAGAGCAAATCATTCTAGCACGATGAGTAAGGATCTTTATTAGGTTTCTTTTGTATTTCATTGGTACTGCGCTATAGAAATGAGTGTACTGTCCAACTGTAGATTTTCTATGTAATCCTCTTTTTAATGTTCCGTCTATTCTTCTGGTTAGTTGGACATCTAAAAACGATATACTACCATTCTGTTCTTCTTCTAGTGTAAACGTAATTGATGGGTGGATATTATTAAATATATTAAGGATGTTCTCCTTTTCATGTTCTTTCTCTAATACTATGAAAGTATCATCTATATAGCGACAATATGATGTTAGATGGCTAATTGTGTCTTTGAGTGGACCATTTTCTAGTTTTGCCAGAAAAATGTCTGCCAGTATAGGGCCCAATGGTGACCCCATGGCTACCCCATCTAATTGTCTATAATACTCATTGTCGAATCGGAATTGAACATTCATTGTGCATCTAAGAATTAGCTGTTTTATTGCGGATACGGGAATTACCGTTTCTAAGTTCCTCTCTATTAATTCATTGCAAATAAAATCTACCGTTTCAAGTAGAGGAATGTTGGTGAATAGGGACGTTACATCTAATGATATCATAAATTTATTCTTGAGCGATAGATTTTTTACATTATTGACAAATTCAAAGGAATCCTTGACACTATGTTTAACAATTTCTTTGTGGAGCGGTTTGAGAATTTGCACTAACCATTTTGCTATAGTGTGGTAGGCTGAGTTATTCATATCTAAAACGGGTCGAAGGGGCAAGCCACTTTTATGTATTTTTGGCAAGCCATATAGCCTTGGTGTTCTCGTTCCTGTAGGTTTTAACATTTCGAACACTTTTTCTGAGATGAAACCCTGTTGTTTGATTTGTTTCAACGAATCTATTATTTGCTTTTCAATCTTGTCTGCCAAGTCATTCTTCACTACTAGTTTCTGAAATTTACTTTGATCATTTAAAAGGGCTTTCATCTTGTTTATATAGTTGTTTTTATCCATGAGTACTATCCCATAACCTTTGTCTGGTTTAGTGATTAATAAATTGTCATTAGTTTTAAGTTTTCTTAGAGCTTCCTTATGTTTATTCGTCAAAATTCCTTTCGAATTATGTCCATGATTTAAGTATCTAAAGCAACAGTCCACTAGTGTTGATTTGAAACTTTCGACATTATCTTTTGAAGAAGATACTAATTCTGCTGTTTGGGTATACAGATTTTCAAACTGAATTTCGACGTCCATCTTATTAACAGTCTTCTTAAAATCACAAAACTTAGGGCCTAATGATAACGCTTCTAACTCAGTCATATCAAGCTTTATACTGGAAAAATTGTGTACGTACTGACCTGGATTAGGTGGGAATTTCATTTCAGGAACCTGTTTGTCTAGATATTTCTTAAGTTTCATATTTTTCTTTTCTTTTCTTGAGTTCACCACCAGCTTAACATAGTCCAGATATTGTTTTCTTAACTTAACAGGGAGCTCTTCAACCGCGTAAATTCGCTCGTTGACATTTTTTGACATCTCGGTAATATATGAATTTAGAGAATCAATTTGATTAAGCGCATAGCGTTTGAGAGTCCTTCCATTTGGTCGAACTCTAGAGCGACGTAACGATTTCCAATACAATTTGGGATACAAGTTAGTTTCAATGCACTGCTTTATAAAATCAACATTTGTTTTCGCTTCACTGAGCCTTGTGCTATACTTCAGATACTCGTTGAGAACCTTTAGCGCAAATGAATGCTCAGAACATTTTAATAAAGTGAAAATTCCCATTTTGACATTTGTTAATTAAAAAAGGAACGAATCGAGCGAAGAAATTTCTTTTCAATTAGTTTTTCATCATGGCTCTACACTAATATATATATGATTTACAATAATTAAATAACACTCATGGAGTAGATACGTTACGTAATGATTATATAATGACATCGATTATAAACTAACATTAATTGGAAGAGAAGGATTAATACTAATCAAAGTTATTATTCGAAAATCAAGCGTTTGCTACGTTGCATAATATATAAAAAAGAGAAGTAAGAACTAAAAAATTTTGATGAATGGTCAGTAATATAGTAATTATGTAAGAATCAAGAGACGAATGAAGAGAATAAGTAAAATACAAAATACAAAAAATGGCAGGAATAAGATAATTGTTTACCGAAATTATGCTACAAACTCCGCTATACCGATGGCCAAGGTAGCGAGAGTGCTTGTAAAG
>NC_031496.1:2280774-2295171 GCF_000237925.1 Schistosoma mansoni
GTTTGTACTCTGAGCTGGATGGCTTGGTCATGTAGCTTTCATCGTCCTTCTGAACGATATCATCAGCACAAACTTCAGGTAGAAGTGAAGTGTTTGATGTCGTTCAGAAGGATAATGAAAGCTTCATGACCAAACCATCCAGCTCAGAGAACAAACCTATATCAAAATCACCCATCTGAGCTACAAATCTTCTCCACTATACAAGTTTTTTAAATGTTATTATGATCAAAAAACCGAGCTACGTTAAGTAATCAATAAAAATGAGGAGGAAATGGATAACAATGTGTTCTTAATATATGACTTCACAGTGGCACATATCCATGATTCAATCACGGATTGAAGTTAGCACCTTTAAGTCAAGCGGCAAGAGCATGATATTTAGACCAATAAATCGATAATAATGATTAACATTTTCAAGTTTATTCTATTTACGATACTGTGGGACTATTTTCATTTTCTTTGGTGAGTATCTATGACACATCCGACACGGTTACACTCCACTGGTCACAGGTCTTTACTAGATCTACGAAACTTTCAGATAATTAATAAAACGAATATCAGGCAAAAATGTTTCTCACACTGTCTTTGAATCTATCTATCTATCTATCTATCTATCTATATATATATATATATATATATACATTTAAACACATAAATATTGGTACAAGGCAGCATCAGATGCATATGCGCCACACAAGTCGCTTAATTTGTGTGTGGGCTGTGATACCAGCCAGGTGTTCAAGTCGAAGCAAGTGATTTTATTACGGGGTCACACCTAGAGGTAGTGGAGCAACACCAGAAGATGCAGTCCCATGATAGCCAATGACCAATAATTGGTCTATATGCCATTTGTTCCTTCACTATCCTGTAACTCATGTGCACCATTGGTTTGGAGTCAGGGTTTTTCCAACTCCCCTAGGTGTATGCCTCATATCCACCAACGCAGTTAAAGTGTCGGGCATTCTCTCTTGTTCCTTTCAATTTCGTAACAACAGTAATGTCACGCGAAGGCAGTAAGTGGGACTTATGTGGTAGTGGTTGTATGCACGTGGTCATGTGAGAGCATTTGTAGAGTGAGAGCTAGCTCTCCTCATCCTCGGTTGTACCAGGCTATTTGGGGGCGAATTTATATCTACAATTGCCAGAAATAAGCCTGAATACACTCACTATTCAAAAAAACAATAATTCCATATGGTCAACAATATGTTTTGTTGAATGATAAATTTTGTTTAAAACAAGTTTCAAATTTTTAAATTGATACCCTAATCTCAGACAAGGAAAAGAGTTTTTATCAGAAAGGGTTTTTTGTTGTTAAAATCACAAGTCAATTGAAGCTAGACCACCATGGAAAACCTGGAAACACTGGACGACCGTTCCGTCCTGAAGTTCTAGTGAGAAGCAGTGACCAGTGGAGTTCAACCAGGTCTGTTGGGAGATATCAACTCACTAAAGACAATGGTGGACAGTGGTACAATTTCTTGGATTGGTTGAAGTTGGACATTAAAACCGTTGGATGCTGGCTTGTTCAGTGATCTAGAGGTTAAGCGTTAACGCGCGAGACTGATAGGTCCTTGGTTCGAATCTCGTGAGATGGGGTCGTGGATGCGCACTGTTGAGGAGTCCCACAATAGGACGAAACAGCCGTCCAGTACTTCCAGGTTTTCCTTGGTGGTCTAGCTTCGATTGACTCATAATTTCAACTATGAATATAGTATATGCATTAAAAAGACAACAATAGAACTTTGCGCATTAGAATGTAGAATTATGTTACAACTCACTAATTATTGATACCTTTGACCCTACCCCCTCCCTTCGAAAATAAGTCACAATTGATCTTAGTTGATGGTGAATCAAAAAGATCCAAGAATTGTTTGGTAAATATTTAATTTTAATAGTTGAATTCGTGAGTCAATCTAAACTAAACCATCATTGAAAACATGGGATAATTGGACAGTCATCTCGTCCTAGTATGGAACACCTCAGCAGTACGTATCCGTGGTCCCATAGGTAGGACTCGAATCACTGATGCTCACTTAATTGCTAATATAGAACTCATTAATAATGTGTTCTAATAATTTACCATCATTGAAAACCTGAGATCAATTGACAGTCAACTCATCCTAGTATGGAGCTCCTCAGTAGAACGCATCTATGATCCCATAAGTGGGACTCGGACCACTAAGGCTTACTTAATTGCTAATAATATGTTCTAACAACTTACTCCAAGATGTACTGTTATATAATCTCTATCTGTATTCATTTCGAATATATATATCAAGATAGTTATCCCAGTCAGGGTTACTCTTTACTTAATTAAAGTTACACATTCCTCTCGGAAATGGATTAGGAGTTAGGAGTACATCATTGTTATTATTCGATGAACATCTACACAAAAGTATCTTACTTGTCTTAGATTCAAGATTATCTATGACTAACTACCGGTATATATATATTCAATGATGGTTTATTGACTATCAGTATTATTAATAAATAATAATGACGGTTGCTCAACTTCGTGGATTGGTTGGAGTTAGACATAAACATCATCGGATGCCGGTTCAGTGGTCTATTGGTTAAGTGCTCTGGCGCGAGAATTGTAGGTTCTGGGTTGGAATCTCGCGAGGCAAGGTCGTGGATACGCACTGCTGAGGAGTCCCACAATAGGACGAAACGACCGTCCAGTACTTTTAGGTTTTCTTTAATGGTCTAGCTTCAATCGACTCACGCTTTCAATTATGAAAATGATAATAAGACTTATATACTACTACCACTATGACTACCTTATACTACTTATTTACTTATTTACAATGATAATTAATTTCTTTTAATTTAATCAATATTTTTGAATATCCGGTTAAGAAAAACAATTATTTATCCCCATATTTATTAGGGGGGGGGAAAGGGAGAAAAAAGAAAACTTTTTTAAATAAACAATAACAACAAGAAAAAAATTGTTGATTTTAAGGATAATTTATTATTACTTATTGTTGTGGTGATGGTGATGATGGTGTTGGTTGTTGGGTGGATAGGTGAATGGATGGATGGAAGAAAGGGAGAATGGATGGATTCATCTACTTTCTTGAAGAGATATTATAGAAGAAGAAGAAGAGAAAAGGACCCGGATGATAAAGGGAAAGAAGAGTACTACAATAATGATGATTATGAATTATATTTTATAAAGAATAAAAAAAGTACCAAGAATACAATTCATATCCTGTATAGTTTATATAATGAATCTCCTCCCTGGATATTAATCTATAGGGAAGTAATAGACACTACATTGGTGATTTCACATTAAATGATTCACTAGTTTCATTGTCTTATCTGAACATTAACACTATGTTTGTTTCAATTAGTTTGAAATGCAGATACATCCAGTTGATGAGTCCCAGAGAAGGACGAAACGTGCATCCTGGATTCGACTTACTTACTTACTTACGACTGTTACTCCTCAACGAGGAGCATAGGCCACACACCAGCATTCTCCATCACACTTTGTCTTCGGCAATCATTTCCAGTTCTTTCCAGTTAACATTCATCCTTTTCATATCTGCTTCAATTTCCCGGCGTAATGTGTTCTTTGACCTTCCTCTTTTCCACTTCCCTTCCAGATTCCAAGTTAGGGATTGCCTCGTGATGCAGTTTGATGATTTCCTTAATGTATGTCGGATCCACTTCTAATGTCTTTTCCTAATTTCCTCTTCAGCGAGAAGCTGGTTTGTTCTCTCCCATAAAACACTGTTGCTGATAGTGTCCGACCAGTGAATGTTGACGATGATTGTAGTAGTCCTCCACATTTCAGCTTCGTACAGTAGGACTGTCTTGACGTTCGCATTAAAGATTGTGACTTTGGTATTGGTTGGCAGTTGTTTTGAGTCCCATATGTTCTTCAATTGTAGAAATATGGTCCTTGCCCTGGATTCCACTGCTAGACACTAAATAATAATACTTTGTTCAATCTGTATGTATATATGCCAACATTAAGTTAAATGATTCACTATTTTCATTGTCTTATGTGAACGTTATCATTATGTATGTTTCAATTGCTGAGGAGTCCCATAATAGGACGAAACGGCCGTCCAGTGCTTCCAAGTTTTCCATGGTGGTCTAGCTTCAATTGACTCATGATTTCAACTATGAAAATACTGAAATCTCCACAAAACCCCTTCTGTCAATTAGTTTCAATTAATTTAAAAGTGAAATAAGGATAAGTTGATTTGATTGATCATAAGTCATTAGTTCGAATCTTTGCAAATGTTCTCATTACAAAGTGTTCATAGTCCACCTTCTAAGAGAAGTATTCATTTCATGTATGTTGACTTATTTCATTGTGATCACTTTCAGTTATATGAGTTCAAATATCTGATCATGTAATCATAAACACAAAGTTGACTATTCCACATTGTATTAGGAAGATGAAACTCATATGTTATGAAGTTGATAATAGGTGTGAATTTGTACATTGGAACTCAATACAGACAGGTTGGTAGGGTAATGAATAACTATTTGTCTCTTGGATACATACTCACACACACAGAATGCATAGATCAGATGATAATGATGACCCCTAAATACTAATGTATGAAATCCAAACCCACTAACCCACACACACACTCATGAATGTATAGATAGATGAGAGTAATATTCCTCGTGTCAGTAAATTCACCCGCATGTAATCCCTATCTTTCCATTGTATAGATGCCTAGTTGTCATGACAATGAATTTGACGACAATAAATTTCTCATTTATTTAATTATTCCTTTTTTAAACAAGTTAGAATTATGATTTATTTTGGGCTATTTTGACGACTACTACATTGTAAACACTTTTCATCCTGATGAGTATGATATAAAGTCGATGACGAGAGAGGTGTTTATCCCTTAGTTTTCAGTGGTTATCTAATTTACATCGGTTCATAATCTCAATGAAAGCGTTCTCGTGCGAGACCGAAGGTCCTGAGTTCGAATCCCGCGTGTGGGTTTCGTTCTGGTTGTCTAACATTAATCGATTCATGATCTTAATATTTTCACAGTCAGTCAGCTACAACGCAGGACCAGGCACATATATGCATCAGCCCAAGTTGCCATACATCACTCATTAGCACAAGATGAACAACGGACTCATAGAATTAGTTCATTTAGTGGTGGTTATATATAAAAGATAGGTTGTATATAAGGATATACAGTACAGGGAGAAAGACAAATATGAAGCATTTTTAATCTCAACGTTTAAGGGAAGACGGAGAGTGTATACACCTACGCCATTGTGATCGATTGTGAGCCATGTCACCTAAAGTCTCCAACTATTGGTTACGTTAGTCACGCGAACCCCAACCAAGTAGTCTGCATCTATCAACATGACTCAGACTAGAAGTTCGTGACTTTGTGGACTGATGCCACGTCTTGGTTAGGCCGCCCCTAACTTTCTTTCAACTATCGCGAATACTAGTCAGGATAGCGCGTCGTGATAATCGGTGTTCATGCATACGTAACACGTAGCCCAACCATCTTAGTCGATGAAGATTCACAGCCTCATCAACTGATTTACCATCATTCCCTAATACCTTATATGTCTAACCTCACTAATAGTGAATACAAGTTGGTAAGTATTCGGTTAGCAACTAAAAGAAACAAGTTAGATAGTCTATAAGATAGAATAAACAAAACTCAACTAGCATCAGTTTAAATCTTATTCAATGAATACAGTCTATCCTCAAAACAGACATTGAAATTATTTAACGATTAGAAGTTTTATTATAGGGTCGAAACTATTCTACAATGTAAAAGAATAGAATAGACTATTCTGACCTTATTTATCACACCATATTAACTAACTAACTAACCAGTCTGTCTATACTGTTCAGTTATAATGTTACATTCTTCATGTTGATCATTTATTATAGATAAGTTATATCTTATGTTTTTAGTTTGGAATTATGGGTTGATCTTAGTTGGATCATCATTCGAATCCTGGAAGTTCTGAATAGTTGTTTCGTTCTAGTATAGGACTCCACAGTAGTGCGCATCCATTATCCCGCTCGTAGAATCCTTGGTAGTGTAGCTTTAATCGGCTATTGGATTTAAATATTCAAATCACTATAATCTCAACAAAACCTTCTTTCTGATAATAATCATGTGTTCACTAATAACTGGCTTCAAGAGATATTTCCAGGAGTTCTAGTGAGAAACATTGACCAGTGGAGTTCAACCGGATCTGTTGTGAAGCAGTAAATTACTGAGGACAATGATGGACTGAGGCGCAATTTCGTGGATTGGTTGAAGTTGGACATTCACACTGTTAAATACCGTCCAACTTAGTAGTTTAGAGGTTAAGCGTTCGTACGAGAGACCGGTAGGTCCTGAGTTCAAATCCCCGGGGTTCGATCGTGGGTGAGCACTGCTGAGGAGTCCCATACTAGGAAAGAAGGATTGTCCAGTACTTCCAGGTTTTCCATGATGGTCTAACTTTAATTGACTAATGAATTCAACTATTAAACTGTTTAAATTCACTTATATTGTTTGGTTGAATCTTCCCATTAATGTCCAGGAATACACTTGATCAGTCTCTTATTTACATGTGTGCATATTGTGCGTATTGCCTCGATATAGCCTTAATCCACAAGTATTAAAAGCAAAGATGGATAGTGGCTAGCAGTGGAATCCAGTTTGACGCGCCTCTCGTCTCATTCGGGATTCATTAGCGAACGGTACTGGGTTCGAGTCACAGAGTGAACATCATCTTTGAGGTGAAGATGCATCCATCTGACGAGTTCTAAAGAGGACGAAACCCATGTCCTGGATTCCACTGCAAGACACTATCCATCTTTACTTCTGTAAACTCTTTTAATTTTGTAGTCTAAATAATTACCGTTCACTTTCATTTTGTGTATATAATAACTGATACTACTATATTAAGTGTTAAGAATGTTTTAATAAGATTAATAAGGAAATTCATAGTAGTATCATTAGAAATACTGAAAAAAAATTTGTTATAACATGTGACCTTATGCCCCTATCGATATATATATTACGTAATGATAGTGCCAATTAGAGAATAATGTATTATCGACCGAATCAAAGACGTATAAACACCTACGAACAGTCGAAATTCCTTATCGGTACTTCTTCCTACCTTGACCTACCTGGTAGAGTCCAGAAACATCAATTTGGAACCTCTGTAATATGAATGATGTATTTCAAACATACTTGGTTTATATATACAAACCAAATAGACCACACCACACTGCAAAATAGAAAACAACATTTATACAGGATCTAGTCAAATGTGGCTGTGAATATGGGAGATGGTAATTGATAGGCTGGGAATAACTCAAGAACGGTAAATCGTATAGTAATAGTCTTTGGGTCAAAAGGAAGCTTATGATAAAAGGAACATGAATATGCATAGTTTAGCTACTTAACAATTACACAGTGAAAAAAATCTATGTATAGTATTAGTTTATAAATAGTTCTCAACAGTTACCATCCACTATTCTCGTAGGGATATAACACAGATGGTTTTATTAAGGGGCCACACCTGGAGCTTTTGACCTAAAGGTCTGATCCACAAGGCAGTGAAGTATCGTGAGGAGATGCAGTCCCATGGTAGCCGGTGGTCAACGATTGATTCATACGCTATTTGTTCCCTCAGGATACTGGAGCTCATGTTCTTCTTTTTGCCATAAACTTATTCATCAATTAAATATTCATATTCTTGTCTATAAGTCACACTTTAAATGTATAAGGTCTACTAATACTACTTAGTTGTTCAAACTGAAGTGGTTACAGATGGGTTTGGGCCTAGGAATTAATGGTTGAACTTAGATAGTATTAACCACTGAGCAATTATTCCAGCTAATTACAGCTTATGTAATAATCATACAGGTTCAATAAATTATTAAGTATTTGGATTCAGTAGCTCTGTAGATGATGCATTAATCGTTTGAAGTGAAGGTGAATAGGTTTAAGTCACAATATCAATATCAATATCGGAATATACAGAATACATACGGTTGATGAGTCGGAAATAGAGGGAAACACCAGTTGTTTTTCCTACTTTTGACTATAGTCCGTTTATTATGAATAACCTTCTTTGATAGTTGAATTATAGTCAGTTCATCATGCTGATTTATTCGAAAGCTCCTAGAACTTCGATCAATCATGGGACTCTTCAACAGTGTGCATCCGTAATCCCGCTCGTAAGATTCAAACCCAAGAACTTCGATCTCGTACACCAGAACACATAAATATTGGTACAAAGGGGCACTGAATACATATAAACCACACAAGCCATTTGATTGGTGTGTGTGAGCTAGGATATTGCCTGGGTGCCCAGAAAATTAATTAAAATACTCACACCCACAATCCCACCTGCGGGATTCAAGCCCAGGACCAGTGGAGTTCAACCGGGTCTCTTGTGAGGCAGTAAATCACTGAAGACAATGGTGGACTGTGATGCAGTTTCATGGATTGGTTGAAGTTGGACATTAATGCCGTTGGATGCCATCCAACTCAATGGTTTAAAGGTTAAGCATTCACGCGCGAGACTGATATGTCCTGGGTTCGAATCCCGGGAGTTGGATCGTGGGTTAGCACTACTGATAAGTCCCATACTAGAACGAATCGGCCGTCTAGTGCTTCCAGGTTTCCCATGGTGATCTAGCATTGATCACTTCATTAATTCCACTTTTAAATTACTAAAATCTCCACAAAACCTCTTTCTGATGACTTATTACTCTTAAGTTTTTATGGTCCATCAGTGTATATCATCACTGTTCGTGATGAAATCTACTTTGAGTATCTATTAAGCTCAATACCAGATATCAACGAACTTGAATATTACATTTACAATCTATTAAGAATAACATATATATAGCAATTTCACATTCAAACAAACAATACTAAGTGAATTTAAACTTCACCTCATTGCACAAGCAAGTGGCAATCAGGACTCAGTAGCTGAGTGGATAGCGCGATGGCGTTCGAAGCGAAAGGTATTGGGTTCGAGTTCCGGGGTGAACATCAACAAATTTGAGATGAAGGTACAGCCAGCTGACGAGTCCCAAATAGGACGAAACGCGTGTCAAACTGCATTCCACTGCTAACCACTATCCATCTTTGCTTATAATGCTTGTGAATTAAGGCTATATCGAGAAAATACATACAGTATGCACATATGCCAATTAGAGACTGACCAGTTGTAGTCCTAAAAACATCAACAGGAAGATTCAAACAAACAACAAACGATAGCATTCGATCAGCACTAAGAAGGACTTGACACGCATGATATTGATCACCACCCAGTGATCAATCAATTGTGATTATATCTCAGTCCTACAGGAGGTCGGTCGCAGCCCGAATAGCTCAGTGGTAACATCTCTGATTGTGAAACTGAGTGATACGGGATCGAATCGGTCAGTGAGCACCAATTCCCTCAAGATTACAGGTACACCTTACTGACGAGTGCCAAGTAGCACGAAACCCGTGTCCAGGGTTTCCTGTTGACCACTTCCAACCACCACTTTACTGTTGGATACCATCCAACTCAGTAGTTTAGAGGTTAAGTGTTCACGCGCGAGACTGATTGGTCCTGGGTTCGAATCCCGGTAGTTGGATAGTGGGTTAGCACTACTGATGAGTCCCATACTAGGATATAAAGGAACTTGAATATTACATTTACGTTCTATTAAGAATAACATATCATTATTATTCACTAATTTGTATGATGTAATAATACGTTCATATCTATAGTCATTCTTTAGATGTATACATTGTTTTTATCTAAATGAAATGGGTAAGAGACAAAGAGACTAATGGTGAGAGAGAGAAAGAGAGACAGAGAAACGGAGAGTAAAAGTAGGGAGACAATAGTTATCAATTCATTATATTTCCATATTCAATACATAGTCTGATTGTCAATATGATGAATGATAATCATTGATTAGGGATTATCCCACCTCTCCCAATCATCATCGCTATCATCATCATCATCATCATCATCATCATCACCATCGCCATCATCACCCTCATCAACAACAATGTCACTACCGATAATGATAATACTAATGACAACATTTTAGAGGGGTAACACTATTATTCAGCATTTACAAGTTAATCATGTTCCATATTCTCCTCATATTCTCACCTTTTAACAAAACAAAAAAAATGGATACAATAATGTTTTGGAAGAAGGAAAAATAACAAAAAAAAAACAGGAGGGGGAACAAAATAGAAAATGGTAATGAATATTACATAATATGTAATGTCAATTTACCGACAGTATTATCATTATCATTATCAGTTGTATAGACTAATATTGATGTCATAGTTTTTGATTTGGATGAATATTTTTGAAATAGTATATAATGAGTAGGCTGGATGATTGTTTCATCCTACTGTGAGACTCCTCAGTGGCAGTGTGCATCCACGATCTCGCCTCATGAGATTTCAACCCAAGATCTATCAGTCTCGCACTCGAACGCTTCACCTCTAAACCACTGAGCAGGCAACCAATCCATGAAATTGAGCAACCATTCACCAATGTCTACAGTGAGTTGATATCTCCCAACAGACCTGGTTGAACTTCACTGGTTACTGCTTCTCACTTGAACTCCAGGAAATACCTCATGGAGCCAGTCTCTAATTGAACATATGATCATTATTAGAAGGGGTTTTTTGTGGAGATTTTTGAGTAATTTTTTATATAGTTGGGATCACGAGTCGATTGAAGCTAGAACATCATGGGAAACCTGGAAGTACTGGATGGCCGTTTCGTCCTATTGTGAGACACCTCAGCATCTCTCGAGGTTCCAACCCAAGACCTATCAGTCTCACGCTTGAACGCTTAACGTCTAGACCACTGAGCCGGCATCATTATAATCAGAATATGGAGGGAGGTGAGGTTTGTGGATAATATAGTAATTTAATAGTTGAATTCATGAGTCAATTTAAGCTAGACATGTAGATTGGTTGAAGTTAGATATCAATACCGTTGGATGTCGATTCAGTGGTCTAGAAGTTAAACGTTCATTCCCGAAATCAAAGGTCGTGGGTTCGAGTCCCACATATGGGATCATGGATGAGCACTGTTGAGGAATCCCATACTAGGACGAAATGGTTGTCCAGTACTTATAGGTTTTCAATAGTGATATAGCTTAAATTGACTCATGAATTTAGCTATTAAAATGTAAATTGTTTATATTTATCTCAATCGTACAAATACACTGCTTCATAGAAAATTCTAAATGCTTTTAATCAATATACACAAGCATATATACACGAATCTAATCATTAAGTAAGGGTATTCCATTCCTGGAATATATAGGCTTTTTTGTTCATTAATCACTTATGTCACTTTTAATATGTTCAGGAAGTATTCAACGATTATTCTCTACAGATTGATTTCATCGTTGACAGATGAACAGTTAAACCCGCAAATGACCTAATACGGCCGAGAGTGGAGAGAGTTAGCTCCCACTCTTCAGACGCTCTCACATGATCACGTGCATACAACCACTACCACATAAGTCCTACTAACTGCCTTCTTGCGGCATTACTGATGTTTACGAAATTGAGAGGACGAAAAGCCAATGTCCGATGTTTTAACTGCGTTGGTGGATATGAGGCATACACCTAGGGGAGTGGGAAAACCCTCATTCCAAAATAATGGTGCACATGGGTTCCAGGATCCTGAGGGAACAAATGGTGTATGAACCAATCGTTGGTCGCCGGCTACCATGGGACTGCATCTCCTGATGCGGCTCCATTGCCTTGTGGATCAAACCTTTAGGTCAAAGGCTCCAGGTGTGACCCTCTAACAAAACCTTCTGCTTTGATTTGACCACTCGGGCAGTATCACATCCCACACACATATCAAGTGATTTGTGTGGTGCATATGTATTCGGTGACCCTTAGTACCAATATTTATGTGTTCAAATAAATAAATCTAAACAAACATTTACGGATTATATTGTCTATGAAGAGAGATCTTGGACGAGACCATAATTTATGAACGGACCAATCACGTATAAGATAACAAGTCTCAGATTTTGGCGCAAAATTCATTCATCCATTTGACTAAATAGAGTTTTGATATCAGTTGGTGATGAAAAAAACCCTTAATCTAATTCCTAACCTCAACTAACAACTGTAAATCATAATTCTAATTCCCCACACTAATTGATAACCTTCATTTGATCCTAGTTATTAGGTAGACACTCTCAAGTTACATCCAGCTGATGAGTCCCAAATAGGACGAAACGCGCTTTGTCCTGGATGCCACTGTTAGCCACTCTCCATCTTTACTTATAACTCTCAATATCACTTTAGCATTACCATTATAAGCAAAGATGAATAGTGGTTAGCAG
Organism: Schistosoma mansoni; assembly: GCF_000237925.1. Classification (NCBI taxonomy): domain Eukaryota; kingdom Metazoa; phylum Platyhelminthes; class Trematoda; order Strigeidida; family Schistosomatidae; genus Schistosoma; species Schistosoma mansoni. The sequence continues at coordinate 2,293,139 of NC_031496.1, forward strand.
TGGAATCTAGTTGGACACGTGTTTCGCACTATTTGGGACACGTCAATTGGATATACCTTCATCTCAGATTTGTTGATGTTCACTCTAGAACTCGAACTCAGTAGCATTCACTTCAAACGTCATCATATTATTCACTTAACTAATGTGTCCTGATAGTCACTTACTTGTGCAATCAGGTGATATTCACTTAGTATTTTTGGTTGAACGGTACTATGTTCGAGTCCCAGAATGAACATCAACAAATCTGAGATGCAGATATATCCAGCTGACAAGTCCCAAATAGGATGACACTCGCTTTGTCCTAGATTCCACTACTAGTCACTATCCTCTCAAGGTCGCTTTAGCGTTACTCAAAAGTCACCCATTAACTATAATCTCACCAAGTCTTACAGCTCTAAACTGATTAATCAATATATCTATGCTGAATCTATTATATATGTATCTACTTCACTTTCATTGATCAAAGTAATCATATCAGTAGTATATCACATATTCATGAAATTGTCTACTCATATTTAAGTACATAAATGTATAATCAATTTACTAGAATAGATACCTGATGGGGGTATAAGTCATGTTAATGATTGTGAAAAAGAATAATGGATTTTTTCTTTTTTTCTTTTTTCTCTTTTTTTCCCATTTTATTCCTAGAGGATACATCTTGTTCATAAGGTACATAAAAAAGGGGGGGGGAAACCACGTGACTCATACTTCTTTTATTTGGTTGTACCATGAAGCCTTTCTAATAATGATTAAAATACATTTAAGCATATATATAGACATAATTATACTACTTTTAATCATTATTATCAGTAGTATTTAATCAGTAATAATGATGATAATATATATAAGATAAGTAAATAAGTAGTATTGAACTAACTGACTCATTAATGAATTGAATAGATTGGCTTTTAAAGGTAAATAATGATAATAATAATGACTGAAGTTTCAGTATATATATGGTACGTCAGTTGGATGTAACGATCATATGTCAGTGTTGAATGAGTATGAAAAGAGTGCTAGGGAGTTAAATTTGGCTTTTTCTTATTGTTGACAATCAAGACTAGAAATGATTAGTTTCTATTGATAGATCTATATCTTGATCGGATTTCATCCACATAACTTCTTATTACAGAGTTTAGTATATTTGGTATATTATTAGATGTAGAATCTAGGATGTACGTTGTCAGTCGCGGCTGAAGTAGCTCCGTGGTAACGTCTGTGATTGTGAAGCTAGCGGACACGGGATCTTAAAACATCAATGAGCATCAGTTCCCTAAAGATTACAGGTAAACTATGCTGACGAGTGTCAAATAGCACGAAATCTAGATTCAGGGTTTCCTATTCACTACCTCCAACCACCATCTTATCTCAACATAGTGTACGCAATGTCGAGTCATCTAGACTAGTGGCCACTTTGTAACTTGTTCGGTAAGATTCGATCTACACTAAGAAGTACCTGACATATATGACATGGATCACCACCAGTGATCAATCAATCCAGTATATAATAACAATCCAGCACTTCTGAATATCTAGAAGAGGAAAAAAAATACCAAACCATTGTTAAATATAATTATGTTGCAAAAGAATTAATCAACTCAGTGTCAACACAGTGATATTTGAAATTAGAAAATCTAAAGACTGATGAGATATAATGAGGGATATAACTAATGAAGTTAACGGTACTGGGTTCGAGTCCCATTAAGGAACACCAACTCTAGAATGCAGATACATCCAATTAACCAGTCCAAAATAGAACGAAACACGCGTCAAACTGCATTCCACTGCTAGCCACTGTTCATCTTTACTTATAAAGCTTATAACTTAAGGCAATGTCGAGGCAATTTGAACAGGATGCATATACGCCGATAACAGACTAATCTATTAAATTTCGTACCATTAAGAGACAAGTATTGATAGTGAATTTTAATTTAGCTTGTATCTTAGAGGATGATGATGATGATGATGATGACGATGATTTGGATGATGATAATTCGGATGATGATGATTTGGATGATGATGATTTGGAT
>NC_031496.1:2295400-2307964 GCF_000237925.1 Schistosoma mansoni
TTATATACAAATAATGTTAGTGACAATCCGGTTTCTTTTTCCTTACATTAAACATGAGTAAAATAAATCATAAAGTTAGTTTGAAAAAAAAACGTAACAAAAGAAAAATGAGAAAAAAACTAATTTTTTTTAACAGTTTCGTTGTCATGACAACTGTGTGTGTGTGTGGGTGTAAAGTTTACTACATGATTATTATATGCGGGTGAATTTTTTAGTCACCAGTAACATTACTTTTGTATCCCCCCCGTCCCTCTCTCTCTCTCTCTTTCTCTTCAACTTTCTAGTTAGTTTTTTGTTTTGTTTTTAGGGGTCATCATTTTTCCCATTTCGTTTAACCCTAACCCTGTCTGTCTCCATAGCATATATATATTTAGATAAATGAATTTTAGAATATTGAATATACCTACAGTTTAATTATTTACGTGGTTTATATTTATCAATAAAGATAGGGAGGGAGAGAAAAGTTCTCACACGTAAACATACAAACAGGTATACTAAACTTGGCTTATCAAATGTAACACAATTTATTTACTATCAGAAAGGGGGATTTTGTGGAGATTTTAGTAATTTTATGGTTGAATTCATAAGTCGATTGAAGCTAGACCACCATGGAAAAGCTGGAAGTACTGAACAGCCGTTTTGTTCTAGTATGGAACTCCTCAGTAATGCATATCCACGATCCATCCTCACGAGATTCGAACCCACGACCTTCGGTCTCGCGGGCGAACACTAAACCTTTAGACCACTGAGTTGAATGGCATCCAACGGTGTTAATGTCTGACTTCAATCAACCCACGAAGTTGCGCCACAGTCCACTATTGTCTTCAATGAGTTACCATTTCACAACAGACCTGGTTGAATTCCACTGGTCACGGTTTCTCACTAGAACTCCTGGAATTACCTCTTGGAGACAGTCACTAGTGAGCTCATGATGATTATTATCAATAAAGAGAGAAAGTGTGAGAAAGAAGTGCTAACACGTAAATTTAACACAATTTATTTACGTTTTTCATTAAAGGGGGAAAAAGTTTATACGTCAGCGGGTTAATTGTTTTTACTTGGACACTAAGTTCTCTGAAGATGCTCCCCCCCTACTAGAATTATATTGTATCTATAGAGAGATTATTTTATTCAAAGTTAAACTTGTTAAACATCGGGTATCGATTCTAAAGGTTGAACAATCAGTTCCTGAAGATCATCTGTTTGAACCCTGATGAAGTTGTAGATGTACACTGCCAAGAAACTTCATATTAGAACTCTAGCATTGTGTAGTAATTACTGAGCTTCACTAATCATCTAACTAATTCACAATGTATAATTACGAATTATGAAAGCTTTTTTCATCTCATCATGAGATAACATCAACTTAATATGATTTCATGAGAACACAAGTGAGGAAAACTGATTGTATTCCAGAATCTCTCAGTAGAATCAGGGAACTATACAGTAAATACTTCATTTACAGAAAATTCATCAATTGTCTCAGACTTTATTGCTCCTCCGTTTCCATGACAATCACTGTCTATTCTCGTTCTCCTCTCTTCAATCTTCTTAACCTTCTGTCACTAGGCATTTCACTGTCGATTGATGATATATATCTGTCGATATCAGTAGTATACACTACAGCATTTCATTTAATAATCATGTTTGATACTCAACAAGGAATTATAACTATATATTCTTTTAAATTCACTTGGTATTGTTTTGGTTGAATCTTCCCATTGATGTTTAGGACTGAAATTGATTAGTCTCTTATTGGCATATGTGCATCCCCTTCGAATTGCCTCGATATAGCCTTAATTCACAAGCATTATAAGCAAAGATGGATAGTGGCTTGCAGTGGAATCCAGGCTGCGTGTTTCATCCTATTCCGGACTCGTCGACTGGATGTACCTACATCTCAGATTTGTTGATGTTCACTCTAGGACTCGAATCTAGTATTGTTCACTTCAAACGCCATCGCGTTATCCACTTAGCTACTGAGTCCTAATAGCTAAATAGCTCAAGTCCTCGAGTGAACATCAACAAATCTTGGATGCAGATACGTTTATCTGACGAGTCCTAACTAGGACGAAACGCGTTCTATCCTGGATTCCACTACTAGCCACTATCCATCTTCGATTATATATTCTTTCCTTTCCTCTGCCATGAAATGAATGTATAACAGTATGAATGTTTCATATATATATGTATGTATATATGGTATGATGTTGATCTGATTGAATTGATTCACCTCTCAAAAATTAAACTTAATCAATAGAATACTGTTGTTATGATATGTTTCCTGTTAATTAATTCTTTCCCGTTTCTTTCGCTTTTCTTTTCTTTCTTCTAATTCTCTTTCATTCTTAATGATGATTATGATTATGGTGATTACCTTCCTTCCTTCCTTCCTTCCTTACTTACTTACTCCCTTGCTTCCTTATTTAGGTCCTTTAAAATGTATCTTATTCAATAATATTAGATTTTATTTATAATAATTTTTTTCCTTTCATTGTTGATAAGGAAATAGAATAAGAATAACGAATAATGAACTTGTTAATGACCCCCCTTTAACCTATCCCCACTTCCACTTCCACCACCTTCACCCCCACCCCCACTTAATTAGAAAATTCGAATTGTGTTCAACATTGAATATAAATTAAATTATCATAATAAATTATAATCATTTTTTTGTATTTTTTTTCTTTCATTGATTCAATATTAAAAATTTGGGAAAAGAAAAGAGAAAAATTTTTTTTGAAAATCTATTTGTTTTTTTAATATAAAAAACATTTTTCAAAAACAAAAATTTTTTTTATAGTTGAAAGCGTGAGTCAATTGAAGCTAGACCGCCAAGGAAAACCTGGGAGTACTAGACAGCCGTTTCGTCCTGATGTGGGACTCCTCGGAAGTGCGCATCCAGGACCTCGCCTCATGAGATTCGAACCCAGGACCTACCAGTCAAGGTCGTGGATGAGTACTACTGAGGAGTCTCGCAATAGAACGAAACGGCCGTCCAGTGCTTCTAGCTTTCCTCTGATGGTCTAGTTTCAATTGACTCACGCTTTCAACTATGAAAATAATAAATCCCCACAAAACCCCTTCTGATAATGATAAAAAAATTTTTAATGAAGAATTGTAAGTTCACTTGGTATTGTTTGCTTGTATCTTCCCATTGTTGTTAAGGATTGTAATTGATTAATCTCTTGATAGCATATGTACATTCTGTGCCGACTGCTTCGATATTACCTTAATTGACTAGCTGTATAAGTAAAGATGGATGGTGGCTAACATTAGAATCCAGGACAAAGAGCGTTTCGTCCTATTTGGGACTCGTCAGATGGATTTACCTGCATCTCAGAGTTGTTGTTCACTCCAGGATTCGAACCCTGTGCCATTCGCTTCAAACGCCATCGCGTTATCCCGGAGTGAACATCAACAAGTCTGAGATGTAGGTACATCCATCTGACAAGTCCCAAATAGAACGAACTGCTAGCTCTATCCATCTTTACTTATAAAATAATTGAACGTTCCAGAAACAATATACCTTTTCTTAATCAAATAGTTTACAATAGAATAAAGTATGGTGAAAGAAAGTAACATTAAAGTTTTAATGGATAAGTAGGTCGTTTGTCTAAGTTTATTTAGATTTTTTCTTTGTAAATATGCGATGGAAATCTTCAATCGGACTGATATATTGACTAAAACTGAACTAATTAATCAATAAATGAATAGTTGATAACTCTAACTACAAAAACTAATCTTAACTAATCAACAGTAATTTTAATAGCTAAATTCATGAGTCGATTTAAGGTAGACCACCGCTGAAAACCTGGAAGTATTGGACGATCGTTTTGCCCTAGTATAGGACTTCCCAGCAGTACGCATCCATCAGTGGAGTCTAATCCATGTCGGGTGGAGACAGTTATTCACCTTAGACAATGAATTAAGAGCTGCGCAAGATCATGGATCAATTGAAGTTAGACATTGTTACCGTTGGATATCGGCTCAGTGGTCTAGAGGTTAAGTGTCGGCGTTCAAGAATGAAAGTCTTGGTCTCGAGTCCCGCGTACGGGATCGTGGGTAAGTACTGTTGAGGAATCCCACACTAGGACGAAACGGACATCCAATGCTTCTAAGTTTTCAATTTTGGCCGATTTATGACCACAACCAAAAAAATACAATCTCCACAACGCTATACTATTAATGAGATTGGTTTTGTTTTCGTCGGAATTAGTAGAAAAGGTAGACGGGGGTGGTGAAAAACTAGATAACATTCACAATTCATGAATAATTATTTCTTTTAAGGCTCGGTACGTTAGGTACATAGTTATCACTGGAGATAAGGAAACTCTAGGTATTAATGACATCCTTCCTAAATTGCAATTTTTCGACATTTTTCATTCTACAATCGTCATTCACAAACTACACTGAAACTTTTCAGTGTCGATGCAAGATTATTATTATTAAGGCGATTATCATCCTCCAACGTAATAAATTCGATTGAAACTACCATAAATAACGACGTTTTCAAAGCGATTGCTAGTTCATTCGAGTTTACCCGCGTGTGTTCGAATCTCGTCCTCGTCGCCAATTGTTATAACTTGTGGCCTTGTGCTCCTATCAATATAAAACGTAATGATACGGCCAATTAGAGAACAGTGAATTATCGACTAAACCAATGATACATAAACCCCGACGACTAGTCAAAATTACCTATCAGTACATCTTTCTGCCAAGACGTCCCCGTTACGTCCAGAAACACCAATTTCAACCTCTGCGATATAAATCATGTATTTCAAACATACTTGGTTTATATCCAAACCAGACAGACTATATCGTACGATAAAATAGAAAAAATTGTACAAGATCTAGCCAAATGTGGTTGTGATTATGGTAGACTCTAATCAATAGACTGGACATAACTCAAGAATGGTAAATCGTATCATAATAGTCTCTGGGTCAAACTAAATCTTATAATAAGAGGAACACTTAATAATTATACAATAAGAATATATGAATCTTATCGGACCATAAATGGATCTCAAAATGTACCACCATTCATAATTCTCATCGGGTTATAACAGTTCCAATGCCGGTTCAGTGGTCTAGAGGTTAAACGTTCGCTCGCGAGACTGAAGCCCCTGGGGTTCGAACCCTGTGATCCGAATCGTGAATGCACACTGCTGAGGGATCCCTTAATAGAATGAAAAGACTGTATAAGGCTTCCAGATTTTCACTGATGGTCTAACATCAATCCGTTCATGATCTTAATAAATAAAAAAACTTGATAATCTTCACAATCGTAAGCATCGATTTACACTTTTATGTTGACCTTAATGCACTTAAAATGAACACAACTTTTACTGTTACTCTTTATGAATAGTCATAACATATATCATAGTTACAAGAGATATGACCTATAATCTTAGATGTATGTGTACCTATTTCGATTCAGTGAAAGTTACTAAGTGAAATGAGTTGACCCAAGAATGTGCTATAGCATAAGTTGACATGAAGAAACTAACTACAATATCCTTTCAATTTATTATATCTATAGTCTAATGGGATTCTGTATATTATGAGCAAGAACAATCCTTTACAGGTCATAGGTCTCAATCAAATCATCAGTCATTCCATCAGTTAGTAAGCTTATTCTAAATCAAGTCAAGTCAAGTCAATCATCAGTCGACTACCCGCATTCTAAGCCCACATCTATCAAGAAGAATATAATAAAATATGATAAGATGAGATGAAGTGTTTTGTATGTATGTATAATGTACATGGTACAAAGAGAGTAAACAAAATGAAGAAAAACCTAGTTACTAACTTTCAGACTAAGGTTAACAATATCCGATTACATTGATCTAACTATTACTACTACTACTACTACTAATACCATCAGTAAAATGAGTAGTATATTGAGACTCTTCTCAATGAATTAGGCTAATTAGAAAATAAGATATGAAACGTATGGATTGAAAAGATACATGGCTTTATAATTGGATTGATAATTATACTCAAATTGTACACGTACTTATGAAGGATATGAATGTGACCAACTTGGTCTCGTGTGCAGTTACAGGTATGAAGGCTAATATCACTACCCGGATGCCCACACCGTGGAAGGGTATTTCTTGACGGACCTGAAAAGGATGTTGGATTAGTGTTGGTCTTAACGACCTGGGAGCGTGACCGCAGTGCCCAAGGGACAACTGCTTGAGGCCGGTCACGCACGGCCTTTTTGTGGGGGATTTTTGACGTGTTAGCTCCGCTCTTCAAAGGACCTTACCACCGGAGACAGAAATCTGCTGGATAAGGTGAGGTGTGCATTTTTAGGGTCGACCTTTTCTAACCCCACCCCTCCTTGTGGGAAAGCAGCATCACTGTTATGTTGGTTGTCTGAAGGAAACACCTTACTGCCGTCACACCTCTGTACAGTCAGCAGTACGACTTCGCCTTCGGACCTTGGGTTTGCTGCGTTTAGTCTAACCGCTCTTCAACTGACCTGTCTGGCATGGTAGGACCTTGAGTAACGATTGTTACAGCCAGTGTAGCTCGATTGGTTCATCATGATAGGCAAGCCCGACCACCACATCAAGGTAGCAACAACGGTCGGGACATGTACCTATACATAGTGACATACACAAAGCTTTACATACATACAAATATAGATCAAAATAAAACACATCGGATTACATGAGACCATTATTATTATTATTATTATTATTATTATTATTATTATTATTATTCCATCCCTTGTTTGTCATATTTCAGTTCGATTTGGTTTTTTTATGATAGAACTCATAGGCATTCCTTATTGTCCCTAAATACCCTGATACGACTGAGGGTGGAGAGAGTTAGCACTCCCTCTCCAAATGCTCTCACACGGCCACGTGTATACAAACACTATTGGGGAAGTCCTAACAACTGCCTTCTCACACCATAGGTGTTGTTTACGAAACCGAATGTCCGGCGCTTTATCCGGATTGGTGGATATGGAGGATATACCTAGGGGAGTTGGAAAACCCTGATTCTAAACCAATGGTAAACATAGGTTTCACGATCCTTAAGAAACAAATGGCGTATGAACCAATCGTTGGTGGCTAACTACCACGGAACTGTATCTCGTGACGTTTCTTCACTGCTTTTTGGATTAGACCTGAAGGTTGAAGGCTCCGTGTATGACCCCTAAGAAAACCGGACAATATCACAGCCCTTACACAAACCGAATGATTTATGTGGTGTGTTTTAATAATTATAATAATCATAGTATTCCCTTATCATGAATGTTGACATCAGTCAGAGAAAAATTATAACCAAGAAAGTATTGAACTTTTGCTAGTGCATCATTTATAACTTCACATTTAACCTTGTCACTAACACTGAGGTCTCTGCAATAGATAGGATACTATCACAATGACAATGTAGTCAACATACAATAGTCTATATTTCCATAGAATATCATGATTATGTTCGATGTTAGATTACCTTTAAAAATCTGGAAGTACTAAACGGTCTTTTCGTCCTAATATGGAACTCCTCAACAGCACACATCCACAGTCCCATAAGTGGGACTCGAAACCCTGACCGGTCTCAATCTCGACTGCTTAGCCTCTAGACCACTGAGTTGGACGGCATCCGACGGTGTTAATGTTAAACTTTAACCAATCCATGAAATTGTACAACCATCTTCCCTTGTCTGAGATAGATACCTGTCTCTACCTGATACAGATTAGCTCGACTGATTTTCAATGGTGATCTAACATCGATCAATTCATAATCTTGATCCAAAACTGAACAATCTCCACAACCCCAAACTCAAATTAGTTATCGACTAATATGTCATGTCTAAAAGTAATTCAACTAATATACGTATGGTTATGATCGATATATCATTGTTTGTGTCTGGTATATTCATGAACGTATATGTGTTTCTCTACGTATAAGTCTATGTCTGATAGATAATCTATTAAGGTTGATCTGCTGTACGAACTCATGAATTGGATGTACTTATATCCCATTAGAAGAGCTTACAACATAAATTATACCAGAACAAAATGGTCATCCAGTCTTTCTAGACTTTCAACGATTATCTAACATAGATTGATTTTTAACCTTAATGAAATTCTGATGTATTAGTTAACGTGTTCCATTAGTGTACATGAAAAATGATAGTTAATGAATAGATAATTAGTTAAGAAAGTAGTTGGAGGTAGTCAAAAGGAAATCCTGGAAACAGGTTCCGTGCTATTCGACACTCGTCAGTGAGGTGTATCTGTAAACTTGAGGGATATGATGATCTTGCTTACTTACGTCTGCTACCCCTCGTCGAGGAGCATAGGCCACTCACCAGCATTCCCCATCCAACTCTGTCCTGGGCCTTCCTTTCCAGTTCTTTCCAGATATGATGATCCTTGACACATTAAGATCCTGTTTCACTCAGCCTCACAATCAGAGACGTTAAAACTGAACTATCCGGGACGCGACTGACCTCCTCTAAGACTAAGATGTATTCACGACTGATTGATCACTGGATGGTGATCTATGCCATATGTGTGTCAGGTTCAAATAGCACGAGACAAATAATTTTCCGTACTGTTGACTACCTCCAACCACCATCTTATCTGAACATAATGCACGCAATATCGAGTCATCTAGACTAGTAACCACATTACAACTTGTTCAATAGGATTCGATCTACACTAAGAAGGACCTGCCACACATAACATTGATCATCAACAAGTGGTCAATCAATTGTAAAAGATCAATTTTATAGTTACTATGTAACCTTTCTTGAAATTTTTATAGACTACACACACTATTCAATCATTCTGTATTAGAGAATTAAGTTTTCCAAACAATCAAAAAAAAAACTTCTTTTCATACTTCACATAGTTCGATTCTTTTCTTTCATTCAAAAAGAAGCACTAACTTGTCAATCTGATTTGAGGTCATATAATGATTTATGCATAAATCTACTTCATTTCAATTTGATAGGTATTCATCATTCATAATCAGGACAGGTAGATCATAAACTTGAATATATATCTTGGTAACTTATAGTACAGACAATACTACTACTAATACTACTACTACTAGTAATACTACTACTACTAATAATAATAGTTATTATTATTATTACTGTAAATGATTTATCGAATGATATTTTTTGGATTGAGATCATGAATCGATTATTGTTAGATCATTATTGAAAACATAGAAGTATTGGATGGTTGTTTCGTCCTAGTATGCAACTCTTCAGTATTGAATGTTATACATTATTAGGACTGTGATTGATCAGTCTCTTGTTGGTATATGTGCATCCTGTGCGGACTGCCTTGATATTGCCTGAAGTCACAAGTTTTTTATAAACAAAGATGGATAGTGGTTAGTAATGGAATTCAGTTTGACGCGTGTTTCGTCCTACTTGGAACTCGTCAGATGGACTCAGTAGGTAAGTGGATAACGTTATGGCCTTTGAAGCAAACGATACTAAGTTCGAGTCCTGAAGTGAAAATTGACTCTGAGATGCAGGTACATCCAGCTGACGAGTACCAACCTGGATTCCACCACTAGCCACTATCCATCTTTACTTATAAAGCTTGTAATTTCATTAGTTCTTTCACAAAATGCTTTTGACTAATACAACGTCTCAACTCAATGATTATAAAATAGCTATAAAATTAATGGATCATCAGAATCTCACTATTGACATGTCTTTACACTCTGTGGTACTTTGATTGAAGTGCGACAACAGTCAATTCATAAACCATTATTCATCGAATATTAATAAAAATTCACTTAGAACTCTTACCATAGATCCAAAGATGGAGTACATCATTTTCATCCAAGACAATTCTATAAGCAAAGATGGATAATGGTTAGCAGTGGAACCAAGGACATACGTTTCTTCCTATTTAGGACTCGTTAGATGGATGTGCCTACATCTCATATTTGATGTCCATTCTGGGACTCGAACCCAGTATCGTTCGCTTCAAACGCCCTCACGTTATCCACTTACCTACTGAGTCCATTTGACAAGTTCCAAGTAGGACGAAACGCGCGCCGAACTGGATTCCATTTCTAGCCATTAGAACTTGTGACTTCAGGCAATATCGAAGCAGTCCGCACAGAATGCACATATACCATCAAGAGACTAATCGATCACAGTCCTAAACAACAATGGGAAGATACAAGCAAACAACACTAAATGAATCAAGACAATTTTGTTTTATGAAAATAAAAAACCACATTTGTGATTATGCTAATAATTTGAAGCAATAATTATTTATATTGGTATCATGAATAGATTAATGTTAGACCACCGTTGAAAACATGAAAGTACTGGACAAACGTTTCGTCCTAGTACTGGACTCCTCAACAGTGTACATCCACGATCCAACGCGCAGGATTCGAACCCAGGATGCCCACTGCTGAGGGGTCCCATACTATGAAGAAACAGCCGTCCAGTACTCATATGAGCTTAAACATATAACCATGTTATTCCATTTTTCTATTTTCTTTCCTTGAAAAAAACAAAATAGAATGATTCCGACTTGACATCATCTTTGACAAATGTCACTACAACAACTTATAATAATAGCAATAATAATAACAATAGTCATAACCACAGAAAAGAAGATCGTGTTAAACGTCCTATGAATGCATTTATGGTATGGTCACGTGGTCAACGTAGACGTATGGCACAAGAAAATCCTAAAATGCATAATTCAGAAATAAGTAAACGTCTTGGTTCAATGTGGAAAAATTTATGTGAAACAGATAAGAAACCATTTATTGATGAAGCAAAACGTTTAAGAGCAAATCATATGGCACAATATCCTGATTATAAATATAGACCAAGACGTAAACATAAACCATTAGAAAGACAAAAGAAGAATTCCTCCACATTAACCGCCGCAGTGATGGGTGGTTATTTAAATAATACAATACCTGGATCACGTAATGGTGGTATCCCTGGTATCGCTGGAAATCTACCGTTGACACATTCAAATCATCGAAATATTCCAAATGTATATGATCCTTTAACATCACCATCATCACAAACTCAACATATACATAAACATGAACATCATCATCATTTACATGGATTATTTAATCATTCATCGAATCCACGTCTTCCATCGAGTCATCCGTATTCATCATTGGGAAATCCATTAACCAATTATTTACCACATCAAATTACTGGCTTAGTAAATACTACTCATACAAATACTACTAATAATACATCTTCAGTAGTTGAATCCCAACAACAACAACAACCGGTTGATTTTCAATCATCAAACTATTTACAATCCAATATGATGATGTCATATTATCCAAATGAGTTTCATCAGAATGATAAAGATATTAGTTTAAGACAAACACTATTTGGTTCGGATACAAATGTTTCGTCATCATCATCGTCATCCTCATCAACGACAACAACGACAACGATAACGACAACGACGACAACAACACAATATGAACAACATACATCATTTCATTCACAATCATTATATGGTAATCGACATATTTCTGGACAATATAGAGATACTACTAATCATACTACTACTACTAATAGTAGTAGTAATAATGATAATTATTCCAGATTCTTATTAAGACAAGAACCAAGTTATACGCCGGAACAAAATGTATCAATCAATCAAGGTACTCCTTCATCATTGGAGTTTCTCCGGAATACATCATCTCTTACAATGAATAACAGTAATGTTGGTCAACAGTTATTACCAACCGATATGTCTAGTCCATTTTCAGCGGTAGCTGCAGCAGCATTAGCCGCTGCAGCTGTAAATGATACTACATCAGAACATAATACAGAAGTGAATAATCCGAATTCTATGACAATTATGCAACGTTTAAGTAATACACCATGGTCAATGTTTTATTCAAATAATGGTAATATGATAAATCATATAAGAATGAATGAACAACGAACATTTCTAAATCAATCAACAATTAGATCAAATCAAACTGGTGGATCAAGTTTAGATTCTCCACCACCATTTTCAGTTGGACGAAGTGGATCTAGTACACCAATTATGAATAATACTAACAATACTAATACTACTACTAATAATAATAACGTCAGTAATTTCCCCCGTGTTACAACATCATCGTCATCATCATCAGTTACAAATGGTAATCCTCATAGTGCAGCAGCTGCTATGATGGCAGCTGTAGCTGCAGCAAATTATGCAGCATCTCAATTAGCATATTATGGTAGTAGTGGAAATATAACATCAGGTGTTGATCAACATCATCAACATCAACATCATCAACATTCCCATTTACGACAACAACAACCACAGCAACATCATCATCCAAATCCACAACAGTTATTGCCTCAGCAACTAAATAGTACACATCATACAGATTGGTTCAATAAAAACAGTAGTAGTAACTCACAAAGTAATACACTACGATCTGTTTCATCTGCATGGTCATCACTTTATCGTAATGAATGTGATCCAGTAGATATTGGAAGATCTGATATGAATACATCTTATACATCTAGTCTACAATTTGATAATCATAATCGAAGTAATAATAATAATA
>NC_031496.1:2308164-2320024 GCF_000237925.1 Schistosoma mansoni
AATAATAATAATAACATAACATCACAATTTCATGTAAATCATAATACATCATCATCCGCATCATGGTTGGAACGTCTTGATGCACAACAACAACAACAACAACATCACCACACCCAGCAACAACTGCAACAACAACAACAACCAAACTATTTTGCCAGTCATAGATTATTACCTAATATTACTGAACTAGGTAATATCACTAATTATACTAATAATCGAGATCTTTTAAATGATACATCTTCCAATGTACAAAAGAATTAATCACCATCACCACCACCGCCACCGCTGCCACCATCACCACTACCACCAACAGCAATGACAACAATATACATTCCTATTGTTAATTTACTTTTCTTATTCTATATAATCAAGAATTAATTATTGATTGTTTATTTAATTTCAAGAGGATAATGTTCTTATAATCCCCTTTAACTTCATTCAATATAGACACCTTGATTATTGTACAATTGAATACAAAAAAAGAAGAAAAATATACCCCCACCCCCATGAAATCAATAAACAGATAGAGAGAAGGGGGAGGGAGAGGTACAACATCATGTCAACAACATACCAAAGATACATAAATCTAAATATATAAATGAAGTAATTTAAAAGATATTACATGGTATAGCAACAAAAATAAAAATCAATAATCAAAAATACAAAACATCCCCCCCATCGGAGAGCATTTTTTATGATTATCAATTTTTTGATGAAATGTATAAAAAAATTTTAAAAAAATAATTTTTTTTGGTGTGTCTTGTAACTAACTGAAAATACAAAAAAAAAGAAGAAAGAAAAATATAAAGAAGAAATCAGTTGTAATTATTTACTTGCTTACTTGTTTGTTTGTTTGTTTACCTGTTTACTTCTTTTCTTTTATTTTCTTTCCTCTTAAAAAACTTCTCTAATAAGAATGATTGATTTGATCTATTCTACATATATATGCATATACATATACTTGAACCATCCCTATTTGGTAACATTGACCATCCGTAGGATAGATCATAAAATGATGTTATGATTCCTTGACATTGAACATTGAACAATATTTGATTGTATTAATGTGACATATTCATTGAAAAGAAGATATACCCTTTAACTTAGTATTAC
The DNA here is from genome assembly GCF_000237925.1 of Schistosoma mansoni. NCBI lineage: Eukaryota > Metazoa > Platyhelminthes > Trematoda > Strigeidida > Schistosomatidae > Schistosoma > Schistosoma mansoni. The sequence continues at coordinate 2,309,278 of NC_031496.1, forward strand.
TAAATAGAAGTACATCTATCTACCTACCTACCTATCTATCCACGCTATCTATCTATCTATCTATCCACACTACCTACCTACCTACCTATCTATCTATCTATGTATCCACACCATCTACCTATCTATCTACCTACCTACCTATCTATCTATCTATCTATCTATATATCTATGTATCCACACCATCTATCTACCCACACTATCTATCTATCCATCTACCTACCTACCTATCTATCTAGCTATCTACCCACACTATCTATCTATGCATATGATAGATTATTTGTATAAATCTTCTTCCCAAGTTTTTAATTTACTCAAATGAAATTTTCTGTTTAGAAAAAAACAAAAACAAAACATTGGTAATCAAACATTACATGTTACATGTTTAAGTCATCCATTAGAATACATATAGCCCCCCTTTGTATATAATAAATATATATATGATAGTAATAATAATAATAATAATAATAAATATATTTACGAAATTGTATAAATATCTTTTCTATGAATTATGGATAGTGCCTAGTAGTGGAATCAAGGACAAAGTGCATGTTTCGTCCTATTTGGAACTCGTCAGCTGGATGTACTTGTATCTCAGATTTGTTAATGCTCATTCTGGGACTCGAACTCAGTACTGTTCGCTTCAAACGTCATTGCGTTATCCACTTAACTACTGAGTCTTGATAGCTACTTGCTTGTGCAATGGCGTGAAGTTTAAATTCACTTGGCACTGTTTGCTTCGAATCTTCCCATTGATATTTAGGACTGCAACTGGTCAGTCTCTAATTGGCATATGTGCATACTGTGCGTATTGCCTCGATATAGCCTTAATTCACAAGCATTTTAAGCAAAGATGGATAGTGGCTAGCAGTGGAATGCAGTTTGACGCGCGTTTCGTCCTATTTCGAACTCGTCAGCTAGATGTACTTACATCTCAGATTTGTTGATGTTCACTCTGGGACTCGAACCCAGTACTGTTCGCTTCAAACACCGTTACATTATCGACTTAGCTACTGAGTCCTGATTGCCGCTTGCTTGTGCAATGGGATGAAGTTTAAATTTACTTAGTATTGTATGTTTTGAATCTTTGCTTATAATGCTCGTGAATTAATGCTATGTCGAGACATATGCACATATGCTAATAAGAGACTGACCAGTTGCAGTCCTAAACATCTATGGGCAGATTCAAACAAACAATACTAAGTGAACTAAAATTGATTAGGTTATAAAGCGCATTTCTACTACTCATAAGTAATTTATGATTTGAATATGAAACATTAATTATTATCTAATAAGATAGTTCTAATGATACTAATGATACTATACTAACATAATAACAGTTTTAGAATGATACTTGTAATTGATCTTAATTTTAGTGTTTCAACTAGAAGATAATAACCAATTACCTGAACAAAAGTAGATGTGACAATAGCCGAATCGATAATGTACCTGGTTGAAGTTAGACATTAACATCGTTGGATGACGGCCACTTCAGTGGTCTAGAGGTTAAGTGCTCGCGCGCGAGACTGATAGGTCCTGAGTTCGAATCTCGTGAGGTGGGATCGTGGATACGCACTGCTGAGGAGTTCCACAATAGGACTAAATTGCCATCCAGTGCTTCTAGTAGTGTTCCAGTAGACAGTCTATATAAGCTTGACATAAACCTTTGGCAGGCTCTCCAATTGTAGATACTGCCATAAAACTTATCGATCAAGGGAATCAAATGCAACCTTGAGGTTGGCAAATGCAACAGTTTGTCTATACTCTAGAATTTGAGGTAAATATCTGATCAGTGTATTTATTTCCAGATCTGAAGCTCTACTGGTTTTTCAGAGATCGCTGTTCGTGAGGTTTAGTTAAGTGTTAGATTATCGTCGAGTTCAATGTTTTGAACATTCCCACAAGTCATTAGATTGTAGAGATCTCCCTGTATTTGTATGTTGTAACCTTGGATCCGTTACATCGACCTTGATTAGTTCATCACTATAGTATAATCTTTATCGATTATACAACAACGGGTACAATGCAGTCTTTAATTGACTAATTTGAAGATAATCTTCTAAACAATAAAATATCATCTGGAGAACTACTGTAATGAACGAGAACACAAGTGAGGACAATCAAATGTATTCAAACACAAAATATAGAATGTCTTAGTAAAATCTGAGAACTATAAAGCTAATACCTAATTAGCAAAATGTCAATTGATAGTCTTAGATTTCACTCTTCCTTCATTTCCATACCAATCATTCTTTAGTTCCGTTCTCTTCTCTTCGATCTTCTTAACCTTCTGCCTCCAGGTATTTCACTTTCGATTGATGATAGATACTACTTATATCTATCGACATCAGTAGCACACACCACACTACCAATATCTGTAGAGTAATGAATAGATGAGTTATAATAGCCTTTTTTCGGCAAGATATATCCTAAATTATATAAGACATTAAACATGGAGCCATGAAATGTAAGGTAAAGCTATTATTCAACCTCTTGGTCAAAATACGAGGTCCTATGTTTATTTGTTACCATCGCTATTCAGTGAGTGAATCTTCATAAAATATGAGAACTATACACTGAATACTTCATTTGCGAATTTCCATCATTTGTTCATTACATTCTATATGATTCTTTTAGTTCACAACTCCTTTTTATTTTATTTTCTATTCTCTTCAACTCGATCACCTTAGCCTTATGTTACCAGGTTTTTCACTTCCGATGGATGTTACATACTACTTATGCCTCCATCAAACTCTGTCTTAAGCAATCCTTTCCAGTTCTTTCTAGTTGATATTTATCCTTTGCATATCTTCTTCCTATTTCCGACTCAGTGTGTTCTTTGACCTTTCCCTTTTCTGTTCCCCTTCAGGATTCTAAGTTAGTGCTTGCCTCGTGATGTAGTTTGATGGTTTCTTCACTGTGTATCCTATCTACTTCCAACATCTTTTCCTAATTTCCTCCTAAGCTGGAAGTTGGTTTGTCCTCTTCTACAGTAGGCTGTTGCTAATGGTCATCTAACATTATGAATTGACTGAAGTTAGAAATGCAAGCAATTCAAACTCAACTTTTTGTTCTGAAGATTAAGTTTTCTCTGAGAGGTTCAAAGGTCTTAAGTTCAATCACTAGTGGAATTGTAGTTGCTCACCTATGAGAAGTACCGAACTAAACTGAAACAACTATCTAGCACTTTTTGGTCTTCAGTAGTTGCTTACCTATAAAATTCACTAATATCGGCTGAAGTCTCCTGCACTGGAAAATATCAATTTACATGTTTTTAACTCCAAGATGGACACATATTTCATTCTATTTGTGAACCTCGTTAACTGAACGTTCTTGTATACTAATATGAGTGTTTGCACACACACACACACACAGACACTTATTTGAATGGATTACTCAGGACTAATAATACACAGTACACTCTCTAAACAAGTTGTTCCACCCCCCCTTCCAGCCACAGTAACATGGTGAAGCCTAGTAGGCCCTTCTGGAGACGAGTGCCACATTGAAGCACGACACAACTACCGGGGCTCAATAGCTGCTTTTGCATTGCTTACGCAGAATCATTACATCTTTCTTTCTTTTCTGGTTTTTGGGGGGAGCAGACTCATTCTCTATTTCTTTTCGTACTATTAATAATTGTGCAATGATTCTTTGTAGCCTTCTTAATCATTTATGGGTATAGGTAGAGTGGATAATTAGGCCGATCTCCACCATCCGGGTTACCACTCACGTTAGTATATGAAAACAGTCCCATGATCCAGGAGGCACAACGAGGACGTGTGAGTTGGGTTTTGCCTCCCAAACAAGTTGTTGACTATTTTCATTTAGTAGACTGATAGAAAATACTATTTGTTTTTAATTGATAAGTTCTGAGTTCAAATCCTCTGCAAATATATCAATATGAAGATATGGATACTTACTTAAAAGAGAGAAGTCCCATATGAATTGAAATCTATATTATAACATGAATTCAATATAATCAATGATGAGAAGGGGTTTTTGTGGAGATTTCAGTAATTTTATAGTTGAAATCATCAGTCAATTGAAGCTAGACAACCATGGGAAACCTGGAAGCACTGAAAGGCCGTTTCATCTTATTGTGAGACTCCTCAGCAGTGCGCATCCACGATCCCGCCTCATGAGATTCGAACCCAGGACCTATCAGTCTTGTGAGTGAACGCTTAACCTCTAGACCACTGAGCTGGCCGACATTCAACGGTGTTGATGTCTAACTTCAACCAATCCACGAAATTGAGCAACCGTTCACCATTGTCTTCAGTGAGTTGCTATCTCACAACAGACCCGTGGGATCGTGGATACGTACTTCTAAGGAGTCCCACAATAGGACGAAACGGCCATCCAGTGCTTCCAGCTTTTCCATGGTGATCTAGCTTCAATTGATTCATCATTTCAACTATGAAAATAATCAATAATGAACAATACCAGTATATGTAATAATTGATCACCTTTATCATTGTTTAACATCATCAAATTGTTTACAGGGGATTGGTCACATGTTCTCTAATTAATCCGATTATTAAACATGGTATCCCTTTAATTCATTGTTTATTAGTAGTATTATTCATATGAATAAAATTTTTTCCTCATTTAAGTTACATGTTATGGTATATTAATCCATTCCATCATTCTATACATAATCAAGTCCCCTTTGTAACCTATTTATTACATCATAGATTGATTCATTTTGAATGAAAAGGGGGGGGAACAAGGTAATCGATTCATGTTTTGGCAATAATCCTAGAAGGAATTAAAAACTAGGGGTAGTTAGTTATGATGAACAATGTTAACTCATTTTTAAACTACAATCACCCCTTCCCCCCCCCCAAAGAAAAAACTATCACATCACGAACAACCATTACAAACTAGAAGGTACTTGGTAGCTATCTCGTCCTAGTATTGAATGACTCGTTGGTGTGTGTGCGAGGTCACATTATAGATTGAACGTAGAATCTTCAGAGATTAAAGAGAGTGCTTAACATTCAAAATATACTGCCGCATTGCAAGGATTACCATAATACCGAAGTAGGTTGACTTTGAGAGATAGTGAGTTATTGCATACAAAAGTCCATAAGTTATGAGAGTCCGAGATTACCCCTTAAATTGAATTTATGTATTCAAGAGCTATTATTAATAAGTAATCATTCAGCTTAGACGAGGACTGCAAATATAACAGAAGCCTCTTCATCAATAGGCCACAACATACACAAAGGAAAAAGCAAGATTCTCAAATACAACATGGAGAACACCAACCCAATCACACTTGATGGCGAAACTCTGGAATGTGTGGAAACATTCACGTCCCTGGGAAGCATCATTGATAAACATGGAGGATCTGATGCAGATGTAAAGGCGAGGATTGACAAGGCAAGGACCGCATTCCTACAATTGAAGAACATATGGAACTCAAAACAACTATCAATCAATAGGAAAGTGAGAATCTTTAATACGAATGTCAAGACAGTCCTGCTGTACGGAGATGAAATGTGGGGGACTACTACAATCATCGTCAAGAAGGTACAAGTATTTATAAACAATTGTCTACACAAGGTCAAAGAACATATCACGCCGCAAAATAGAGGCAGATATGAAAAGGGTGAATAGAAACTGGAAAGAACTGGAAAGGATTGTCCAGGACAGAGTTAGATGAGGAATATTGGCGAGCGTCCTGCGTTCCTCCACGAGAGGTAATAGACGCAAGTAAGTAGAATTCTATAGACCAAGTTTTAATTTAGCCATAAGTCTAAGTGAAGCGATTACCACTGAGAATTAGACAAGCATTATATTGGTCATTATTGAATGATGAAGCGAATGTACAAATTATGTCCGGTCTTCACAATTTATTCTAGAAGTTTTGTAGAGTTAACAATTCATATATAATGATGCGAGACCTATAGGTCCTGGGTTCGAATCTCGCTAACCGGAATCGTGGATACACACTGCTGAGTAATCCCACAATAGGACGGAACGGCCGTTCAGTGCTTCCAAGTTTTCCATGATTGTCTAGCTTCAATTGACTCATGATTTCAACTATAAAATTACTATAATCCCCATAAACCCACTTCTGATAATAACTTCATTGATATTCAATAGTTAGTTCGGGTTTGAATCCAATAGGAAACATTAGTTTCCTAAAGGTTGTAATTATACCTTACTAACGTATATCAACTGACTACGAAGTCTAGTTCATATAAGATATCTTGTCAACTAACCAGAACCATTAATTCGCTTGGTATTGTTTGCTTCGAACCTTCCCATTGATGATTAGGACTGCACTTGATCAGTCTCTTATTGGTATATGTGCATACTGTGCGTATTGCCTCGAAATTGACTGAATTCACAATCATTATAAACAAAGATGGATAGTGGCTAACAGTGAAATCCAGTTTGACGCGCGTTTCATCCTATTTGAAGCATTTCAAGCGAAAGGTACTAGGTTTCGACTCCCAGAATGAACATCAACTAATCTGAGATGCAGGTGTACATCCAGCTGACGAATCCCAAAAACAGGACTAAACACACACATCAAACTGAATTCCCCTGCTAGTCATTATCCATCTTTACTTATAACCAAAACCATATTGCAAACGGAATAAATCAATAAAACTCAACATCAAAACAATCCGAAGAAACATTTTCACTTGAACCCGGATAAACATATAACCAGTCAATATTACTTTCCTATAACAACAAAAGTCACCTTTACAGCTTTTTAGTTCCAACGATATTCGTTAGTATATCTCTCTATATATATACCATCTCAAGTAAGATGTTCAAAAGTTATATGAACCACCTGATAATAAACAACTGAGTAAACAAACTATTCAAAAGAAATCATTGTTTATCTCATGAATGATTAAGACATATTACCTATAGATTTCATTGTATTATCAATATCTGATTTAATCCCAAACAAACACACACACATGCCATGTAGGGCACATATAGTCATCTGCATCGTTGTTGTTGTCCTCATCCTCCTCGTCCTCCTCTTCGTCTTCCTTCTCGTCCGTCCCCCCCCCTCCTCCTCGTCCTCATCCTCTTCCTCCCCATCATCATCATCAGTTGTTACTACTAGTACTTCACGCAATTTCTATGACTTGGTAACTTAACCAAAACTTTCTTAAGGAAAGAAAAAAAGACGATAATCATTTTTGTCCTCCCCCTCCCCCCCCTACACACACAACTCTTATCTAACAATATCAACCTTATAATTCATCAATTTAAAGAAATAGAAAGAAATTAAGAAAGTAATTAATTAATTAATAGAATTTTAATTTCATTTGAATTGATTGACTTTTTTAAATGATTGAAATTTAATGGATGTTTATTTCAACATGGAATGAAGTCTACTGATATCGATAGATATAAGTAGTATATATATCATTAATAGAAAGTGATAAATCTGGTGTCACGAGGTTAAGAAGATTAAAGAAAAGAGAATGAGAACAGAGAATGATTGATATAGAAACGGAGGAACAATGAAGTCTGAGACAATTGATGGATATTTTGTAAATGAAGAATTTACTGTATGGTTATCAGATTTTGTTGGCCAGACATTATCAGCAACATCCTACTGTGGGAGAGGACAAACCAGATTCCAGCAGAGGAAGAAATCAGGAAGAAGCGCTGTAAGTTGATTGGGCACACTTTGAGAAAATCACTCAATTGCATCACAAGTCAAGCCCTCACATGAAATCCTGAAGGCCAAAGGAGAAGAGGAAGACCAAAGAACACATTACACGAGAAATAGAGACAAACATGAGAAGAATGAACAAAAGTTGGATAGAACCAGAAAGGAAGGCTGAGGACAGAGTGGGTTGGAGAATGCTGGTTGGTGGCCTATGCTTCATTGGGGTTAACAGGCGTAAGTAAGTAAGTAAGTTTCAGATTTTACCAAGATATTTTGTCATGTCGTATTTGAATACATTCTATTGTACTTAATTGTGTTCCTGTACACTACATTATTTTATGGCACCCGTCGAAAGTGAGAAAGAGTAAAATAACTTCCACCCCTACATATATATATCTTGTAAGTAACTGAGCGAATAAAGCGGTCTCATTTGAAGTAAAAGGTATCACGTTCGAATCCGACAGTGAATATCAACTATGGTGTTTAAGTCCATTCAAATGACTACTCCTAAATAAAAGAATTCTATTGTAGTGAATGAACACGAATGGGGACAATCAAATGTATTTGACACGTAAATTAGAGTCCCAGAGTGAACATCAACTCTGAGATGCAGGTACATCCAGCTGACGAGTCCCAAGTAGGACTAAACGCGCATCAAACTGGATTCCACTGCTAGCCACTATCCATCATTGATAATAAAGCTGGTGATTTCAGGCAATATCAAGGCAGTCCGCACAGGATGCACATATACCAACAGAAGGCAGATCAATTGCAATCCTAAATAACAATGGGAAGATACAAGTAAACAACACCAAGTGACTATCAATCAATTGTCTCAATCTTGACCATTCCTTCTGCAAATATCAGTCCATCTTTTCCGATTGTTATTGTTAATGCATTTTCATATCAACTGTGTCCCGTTCCCGTTCTCTCCTTATCGATCTTCTACTGAAATACATTCAATGCCCAACTATCGTTATATACTGCTTGTATGGATATAAGTAGCCAACATCACACTATTACTAGCCAAAAAATTCGTCTCTTCTATCGTTATTTGTGTGTAAGTGTTAGTTTCTACATTTTAAACTATGGAATTCCTCAAAACTTAGGAAGCGTAAACAAATATTACTGGTCAATTTGTTGTATATAGTGACTGTTATTTAACTTCATTCAGGTATAACGAAGCCATTTATAACTTAGTCGACTATTTCTATGCTCAGCTTCATGATAAATTTTTTGTAAACGCTACTAATCATTATAATAAATATCATGAAGTAAACAATTCAGAGAAGATTATATAATTGAGATCATGAGTTAATTGAAACTAGACCACCATGGAAAACCTGAAAGCACTAGACGGCCATCTCGTCCTATTGTGGGACTCTTCAGCAGTGCGCACCCACGATCCTGCCATGCGAGAATCTAACTCAGGAACTATCAGTCTCGCGCGCGAGCATTTAACCTCTAGACCACTGAGCCGGTCAGCATCCAACGGTGTTAATGTCTAACTTCAACCAATCCACGAAATTGACAAACCGTTCACCATTTTCTGCAGTGAGTTGATATCTCCCAACAGACCTGGTTGAACTCCACTGGTTACTGCTTTTCACTAGAACTCCAGGAAATACCTCATGGAGCCAGTCACTAGTGAGCATATGACCATTATCAGAAGGGGGTTTTGTGAAGATTTTAGTAATTTTATTTAATTGAGATCATGAATCAACTGAAGCTAGACCACCATGGTAAACCTGAAAGTACTGGCTGATCGTTTCGTCCTATTGTGGGACTCCTCAGCAGTGTGCATCCACGATCCCTCCTCGCGAGATTCGAATCTGTCAGTTCAAAACTTATCGATTAACGATCAATGACCTCCACCTCCACCACCATCATCATCATCATCATCACCACTTCTAACTGATATTCGTATTTTTAAATCAATTTTCATAATCTTTTTTTCATTCCATTTTTTATTTTCTTCTTTGGTTGTTTTTCTCTCTCGTTAGTTGCTGCTGTTGTTTTTGTTGTTCAATATCAGTATTGTTGCTGTTGTCGTCGTCGTTGTTGTCATTGTTTATGACGTTTCCTTTTTTGTTTGTTTTTTTCTTTTTTTTCTTTCTTTTTATCAATTAAAATATAATTCACTTGACAAGAAGTTTATTTCGAAAAAAATAAAAAAGTTTTTTTATCTTTTGTTACCTTCATCCTTGAAATGTGAAGTAAAGGAAGAAGAGGAAGAGGAAGAAGAAGGAGGAGAAGAAGAAGAAGAAGAAGAAGGAAGAAAAGAACATTCTATATGTTTGTCTATACATGTATCCATAGAATGTGAATTATATTTTGAATTGTATAAGTTATTGGGGGGGGAGGGAGAGTTCAGGAAGGGGAGAGAAGGATCTTATTCATGTTAATTTCATCATTATATGAATGAAGTAGAGAAGAGAAATCTAAATAAGTTTCTTTTTTTAAAAAAGAAAGTTGAAAATTTAAATAATCTCAAAATGGATTGATCAGTGGGTGATGGTCAATGTTATGTGTGCCAGGTCCTTTTTAATGACGATCGAATCTTATCGAACAAGTTGTAATGGGGTCACTAGTCTAGATGACTCGACATTTCGTGCACTATGTTGAGATAAGATGGTGGTTGGAGGTAGTGAATAGGAAACTCTAGATCTAGGTTTCGGGATATTTGAACCTTACACACATATGGCATTGATCACCATCCAGTACCCAATCAATTGTGAATACATCTCAGTCTTAGAGGAGGTCAGTCGCGTCCCGGATAGTTCAGTGGTCAGGTCTCTGATTGTGAATCTGGGTGACACAGGATCTTAATCCATCAGGGAGCATCAGTTCCCTCAAGTTTACAGATACACTTTACTGAAGAGTGTCAAACAGCACGGAACCTGTGTCCAGGGTTTTCTTTAGACTACCTCCAACTACCATCCTATTTGAATAATCTTTTGATGTAGGTTTGTTCTCTGAGCTGGATGGTTTGGTCGTGGAGCTTTCATCGTCCTTCTGAACGACATCATCAGCACAAACTCGGGATAGAAGTGAAGTGTTTGAATTTCTCCACGTGTGCTTCACAGCTTGTCCTGT
>NC_031496.1:2320224-2342373 GCF_000237925.1 Schistosoma mansoni
TCAGAGAACAAACCTACATCAAAATCACCCATCTGAGCTACAAATCTTCTCCACCATCTCAAGAATAATCTTTTAAAAGATGAATAAATTTGTTTGTTTGTTTTTAACTAATTTAATTGGCATATGGATTATATTCTGCATGATTTGATCTCACTTAAGGTGTCTAACATTGGAAACCAAAGGGTATTGGACAATGGTTTCGGTTTACTATGTAACTCCTCGGGATTGGACATACATGAACTTACTAGGACATTCAGGTATCGAGGCTAGCGCTTAATCATTAAACCTTTGTGATTGGTGTACAGTGATACACCCCAAATGCCCTGGTACGGCCGAGAGTGAGGGGGGATAGTCCGTTCTCCCTCTTGAAATACTCTCACATGGCCACGCGTATACAGCCTCTGCCACACAAGTCCTACTCACTGCCTTCTCGTGGTGGGGGTGTTGTTCACAAAAGTAAGAGGACGAGAAGCGAAGTTCCGACACCTTAACCGGGTTGGTGGACACGGCGAGTCCACCTAGGGGAGTTGGAAAACCCTCATTCCAAACCAATGGTGCACATGGCCTGGTTCTAATATCCTGAGGGAACAAATGGCGTATGAACTATTCGTTGGTCACCGGCTACCATGGGACAGCATTTCCTTACGATGCTCCACTGCCTTGTAGATCAGATCTTTAGATCAAAGGCTCCAGGTGTGGCCCTCGAAGAAAGCCACCTGCTTCAGTTTGGGCACCTGGGCAGTATTACAGCCCTCAAACAAATCAAATGAGATTTGTTGTATTCTAGATAAATCTGAACCCTATTGACCACAACTTTCCACTACCAACGGACAGATTCATCTGAAAGTAAGGTATTGAGTTTTTTCTAAAGTTTTCTTATCAATATTATAAATGGATCACTGAAAATGAATAAATAATCTTCGATGAACGAAATTTTGTTAGAATATTATTTTCGATAATAATCAGATTATCCTCTAAGGATTCTTTTGAAAATAATATGGACCGAAGGTCCTGGGTTCGAATCCCGTGATCGCGATCGTGGATGCTCACTTCTGAGGAGTCCCACACTAGGACGAAATGGTTGTCTAGTGCTTTCATGTTTTCCATGGTGGTCGAGCTTTAATTGACTTATGAATTCAACGATTAAATATGAAAACATCGTAAGAAATTTCAACTAAGAACCCATATTTGACTGACTTTTACTGCTAAGAATTCGATTTATTGATGCTACACTAGGGACCCATTAGCAGAGTTTAGTTTAGATAATAAATCCTCTTTGGTTAACTAACTTACCTGTACTTGAGGAAAGAGGTAAGTTGAGAGAGTAGAGAGGGTACCATAACAGGACAAATACTAAAGATATTTACAAGAAATAACTACAGATTACCTAGTAGGACCATTGCAAGACATGTCACTGATAAGAAGGGAGGGTCATGCAGTAGATCGTGGGATCAGCATTTGTATAGTTAAGTGACAGACTTCAACTCTACTTAAAATCAGCAGCAATTGATTTCACTAGTCCTAATTTATTTGTATTAACTAGTTTTTGGTTCCTATGCCACTTCTTTAATCATCGATTTACTGTTACCTCTTGCCCACACTTTCAATACAAATGTCAAGACAGTTCTACTGTATGGAACGGAAACCTGGAGAACTACGTAAGCCATCATCCAGAAGATACAGGTGTTTATCAACAGTTGTCTACGCAAGATACTTCGGGTCCGTTGACCAGACACTATCAACAACAACCTACTGTGAAAGAGAACAAACCAGATTCGAGTGGAGGAAGAAATCAGGAAGAATCGCTGGAAGTGGATGGGACACACATTGAGGGAAACACCCGACTGTGTCACAAGGCAAGCCTTCACATGGAATCCTGAAGGTCAAAGGAGAAGAGGAAGACCAAAGGAGCACATTACTTCGAGAAATGGAGACAGACATGAAAAGAATGAACAACAACTGGATAGAATTAGAAAGGAAGGCCGAGGACAGATTGGGTTAGAGAGTGCTGGTCGGCTGCCTATGCTTTGCCCACTCATTTAAATACAATTTAAAAATTTAAATCTTGTTGTTTGACCAATTACCTATATTACAAACATTCACTATAATGGTAGAGTTGCATCCTCTGAGTTGGATGGTTAAATCATGAAGCTATCACAGTCCCTATGGATAGCATCATTAGCATAAACTTCGTGCTATGCCCCATACTACTTTTCATTCTATTAACAAGGATACCGTTATTCATTTTTACTAGAATCTATATATTTGTCATTTATAATTAGTATTATTGTTACCTCTATAATACTTATCATCCTTCAGTGAAGCTTGAATAGATGGATTGTGGCAAGCAGAGGAACCGAAGACGCATATTTCATCTTATTTGAGGCTTTTCAACTGGATCTATCTTTGTCACAGAGTTGATGTTCAATTTGGAACTCTTACCCAATACCATTTGCTTCAACCGCCATCGCGTTATTCATTTATCTACTGAGTACGAAGAGCAACTCATTTATGTAATCGGTATGAGATTTAATTCAGTTTGAAATCGTTTGGATTATCCGTTTATTGATATTTTTGACTGAAATTTGATCATTCTTGATTGGCATATATTTATCCTATAGAGATTGCATTAATATAGGCATTATGACACTAGTTGATATACAATAGATTGAATCAGAAGAAGGGTTTTGTGGAGATTTTAGTAATTTTATAAAGTTGAGATCATGAGTCAATTGAAGCTAGACCAGCATGGAAAACTTGGTCTATCAGTTAAGTGATCTGGCGTGAGACTATTACGTCCTGGGTTCGAGGCTCGCGAGGTGGGATCGTGGATGCGCACTGATGAGGAGTCTCACAATAGGACGCGACGGCCGTCCAGTGCTTCAACTATATAAAATAGATTGAATCGTTTAAATCTCCTCTCGTCCTATCGATTAAATCATTTAAGTGTTTTTAGTTTATTTCTATCAAAACTAATACCGTTTCCAACTGTGATTATCATACTATCATTATGAAGATGATGATATTCATGGTACTACGTCTTCTTTGTAATTACTATCAATTTTGTCATTTTTATTCACCCTACACATAGTCCTTGTGACCGATTGAATTGTCTATGATTCTGTAAAATAGTCATAATTATTATTCACTAGTAAACTAAATAGATTACTATAGGAGAAGACAAACCAGCTTCCAGCTGAAAAAAAATTAGGAAAAGACGTTGCAAGTCGATAGAATATACATTACGAAAACTACCAAATTGTATTACGAGGCAAGCCCTAACTCGGAATGCTGAGGGGAAACAGAAAAGAGGAAGACTGAAGAATACATTTCGTCGAGATTTGGAAACAGACACGAAAAGGATGGATAGCAACTGGAAAGAACTGAAAAAGATTTCCCAGGACAAGGTTGTATGGAAAGTGCTAGTGGACGGCCTACACTCCTCCACGAGGGTTGGTGACAGGTGTAAGTAAGTAAACTAAATAATTTCATCCAATATGGCATATTCACAAAATTACATTTACGAGCACACTTTATTTATTTGAAAACACTAGTACATTCACAGAATATTTAGAATGCACTAAATGAAACAGTTTCACTTAATGCCACATTGTTTATTATCATTATAGGATTGTGGAGATTGTTAAGTTTTTGATTAAGATCATTAATCGCTCAATATTAGACCACCACTGAAAACCTGAACGTACTGAACGGCTGTTTCATCTTAACATAGGACTTCTCAATAATGCTCACTCACTATCCCACACTCGGAATTCGAACCCAGGACCTATCAATCTCGCGCGTGAGCGCTTAACCTCTAGACCACTGAGCAAACCGGAATCCAACAGTGTTAATGTATAACTTCAATCAATCCACGATATTGTACAATCGTCCACCGTTGTCTTCAATAAGTAACTACCTCCTATTATTCTAGATTTATATAACTTTTAGTAATAATGATAATCATAAACCTAGCAGTATGTTATGTATGTTTTAGGGGTAATGAAATTCATTCATCCATTCTATAATACAACTTCAATTATTCACCTTAATAATCATTATGATTATTTCATTCATCATTGATTTTTAAAGAGTTAATAGGAGTGTAAGGTTTCCTTTTTTTCTTATGGGTATATAGATGGAGGTATTCATGTGTATCTCTATGAAAAGAGCTTATTTTGCACATATAGTTATTATATAATAATGATAGTGACCCCCCTCCCACCTTTATAAATATATACACATATATATATAGAGAGAGAGACACACAGACACAACATACATACACACACATGTATATGTATATAGGGGGATATATATGTATATCTATTCGAAGAACCCATAATCCCGGAAATTCTACACTGTCACAGGAAGTAAGGTTGAAAACCGAAATCAAAAATTTTTTTTTTTTTAAAAAACCTAGAAACAACATAGATCAAGGAAGAATTCTTCAATAGTAATATACATCTATGTATATATTACTCATTAGTAATATAGATACAACAGGAAATTATTCTTCTCTCTCTCCCTATCTATCTATCTCTTCTATCTAACTCTATGTATGTATGTTTTGAGGTATCTATAAAGGTGTATACTTTCATAATGTAAATAAGAATCATCAATACCAATACATGTTTTTTTTGGAATGTTTCATTATTACTATTCTAATATAAGTAGTATATATATCTAGTTATGTATGTATGTTTATAGTTTATTTCCTCCATTCTAAGGATTAGTTTATCTTATTCAATGTTCAAATTGACAAGATGATTTGACAACATTTCGAAAGAAAAAAGAAAAAAGGAAGAAAGAAAGGTCCTTCTTTTAATCTGATAGGACGAATGAAACCAGTGTAAATGTTACCAGCATAATCAATGCTCATTAGATAGAAAGTTAGATAGATAGATAGATAGATAGATAGATAGATGGATTTTGGAAAGTGAAACAACCTATTCATTCATAGAATGAATAATAGATAGAATGACCAATAAGTTGATCATTAAAGTATAATCAGAAGGGGATTTTGTGGAGATTTCAGCATTTTCAAAGTTGAAACCATGAGTCAATTGAAGCTGGGTTCGAATCTCGCGAGCGTGGGATCGTGGATGCACACTGCTGAGGAGTCCTATAATAGAACGAAACGGTCGTCCAGTGCTTCCAGGTTATCCATGGTGGTCTGGCTTCAATTGACTCATAGTTTCAACATTAAAGTATAATTTATAATTTTATATGGTTGAAATCATGAGTCAATTGAAGTTAGACCATTATGAAAAACCTGGAAGCAATGGACGGCCATTTCGTCCTAGTACGGACTCCTTATCAGTGCGCATCAACAGCCCCGCTCCGCGAGATTCCAAGCCAGGACCTATCAGTCTCGTGAGTGAGCGCTTAAACACTAGATCACTGAGCCGGTCGGTATCCAACGGTGTTAATGTCTAACTTTAACCAATCCATGAAGTTGAGCAACCGTTGATGAATATTTTCTCTATTAGGGTCTAACTGAGTCTGTTATAAAATGGTAACTTATTGAAAACAATAATGGATGGTGACGAAATTTCATGGATTTGTTGTGTGAGGACATTCCACTGGTGAAGTTGAGAAAGCTCTAAGAAGCTCAGAAGTAGTCGAACATATTCCATTCAACCAGCTCTTAGAAGAATGATCCAAAATCACTACTTGTAGCTTCTCTATAACCATCCTAATATCAGTAGTATATATATATATATATATAAATAGTTATGTATATATGTTTATAGTTTATTTCCTCCATTCTAAGGATTAGTTTGTCTTATTCAATGTTCAAATTGACAAGATGATTTGACATCATTTCGAAAGAAAAGAAAAAAGAAAGGAAGAAAGGTTCTTCTTTGAATCTGATAGGACGAATGAAACCAATGTAAATTATACCAGCATAATTAATGCTCAATAGATAGATAGTTAGATAGATAGATAGATAGATAGGTAGATTCAGGAAAGTGAAACACAACCTATTCATTCATAGAATGAATAATAGATAGAATGACCAATAAGTTGATCATTGAAGTATGATTTATAAGTTTATATAGTTGAAATCATGAGTTAATTGAAGGTAGACCACCATGGAAAACCTAGGAGCACTGGACGGCCATTTCGTTCTATTGTGGGACTTCTCATTAGTGCACATTCAAGATCCCACCTCGCGAGATTCTAACCCAGGACCTATCAGTCTCGTGAGTGAGCGCTTAACCACTAGATCACTGAGCAAGCCGGGATCCAAATGTGTTCATGTCTAACTTCAAACAAACCACGATGTTTGAGCAACCGTTCACCAATTGTCTTCAGTGAGTTGATATCTCTAAAACAGACTTGGTTGAAATCCACTGGTCACTGCTTCCCACTAGAACTCAAGGAAACATCCCTTGAAGTCAGTCAATAGTGAGCATATGATTATAGATCAGATGGGGTTTTGTGGAGATTTCAGTATTTTCATAGTTGAAATCATGAGTCAATTGAAGGTAGGCCATAATGGAAAACCTGGAAGCACTGGAAGACCGTTTCGTCCTAGAGTGGTGTAGTCTACTTATATCCATATAAGTAGTATATGGTGATGGTCAGGCATAGAATGTATTTCATTAGAAGATTGATAAAGAAAGAACCGAAACGGAACGCGATTGGTATGAAAATGCATGAACAATCAAATCAGAGAAGACAGACTGATATTTACAGAAGGTACAGTGAAGATTGAGACAATTGATTGTTATTTTGCAAATGAACTATTCACTGTATGGTTATCAGAATTTAATGAGATAGTCTGTAATTTTGTGCTTAAATACATTCGGTTGTCACCACCCGTGTTTTGTTCACTACACTAGTACAGGACTCCTCGACAGTGCTCATCCACGATTCCACCTCGTAAGATTTGAACCGAGGATCTATCGGTCTCGAGCGTGAGTGCTTAACCACTAGACTACTGAGCAAGCCGGCATCCAACGGTGTTAATGTCTAACTTCAACCAATCCACGAAATTGAGCAACGGTCCATATTTTTACGATGATGAATATTTTATCTATTGGAGTTCAACTGAGTCTGTTATAAGATGGTCACTCATTCAAGACAATAATGGACGGTAGTGAAATTTCATGGAATGGTTGTGTGAGGACAGTCCACAGGTGAACTTGAGAAAGCTCTAAAAAGCTCAGAAGTAGTCGAACATATTCCATCCAATCAGCTTTTGAAAGAGTATTCCAAAATCACTACGTGTAGCTTCCCTATTGGCCAAATGTTATTTGTCGCCTGTGTGCCGATCGATTTTACTAAAAACTATAAATACCTAACAGTTTTGTACCATCACTGACACTGTTTAGAATAACATTCCTTCTACTTGTCTTCTGTCTTCTCATTTTGCAACTTCGCAAGAATCTAGCGTTCGAGCGCTCAAGTTATACACGACCTACTAAGAATCTAAGTCCCAGTTATAACAGGTTAAATTTAGACATTAAAACCTTTGAATTTATGCCCAGTGGTCTACAGGTTAAACGTTCACATGAGAGACCTATTGATCCTGAGTTCGAATTCCGCCTGAGAGGTCTTGATTACTCAATACTGAGGAGTCCCACACCAGGACGAAACATTTGATTATGCCAAAAATATATCTGTGCATACATGAATAATGTGAAAGTTGACATCTGTCTTAATGATAAACATGTGAAAATCATATTAATAATAATAATAATAATAATAATCATTTAAAAAGGAATAAACTATCTACTAGTTAATTATTAACCATGAACTATATAGTTCCCCCTTTTGTTTCTCTTTTTGTTTTCTCTTCTTTTTCCTTGTTCTTTATTCCATCAATAAAATACAATATGAGAAACTAGGACAGATGTATGAACTAGATTTGATTCTTTCCTTTTTTCTAAAAAAATATAAAAAATATTGGGGGAGAATCTACAGGGTTGTTTTTATTTGCTATGGGGGGGGTTGGGGGGGTATTTTCATTCTTAATATAATTATTACACAAATTATTCAATGAAAATACTATTGTGGTGCTTTTCTACTGATATTGACAGATATAAGTAGTATGTATTATCAATTGAAAGTGAAATGTCTGATGGCAGAAGGTGAAGAAGATTGAAGAGAAGAGGATGAGAATAGAGAATGATTGGTATGAAAATGAAGGAACAATAAAGTCTGAGATGATTGATTGACATTTTGTAAATGAAGTATTTACAATTGATTGATCACTGGTTGGTGATCAATGTCATGTGTGTGTCAAGTCCGTCTTAGTACTGAACGAATGCTATCGATCAAGTTGCAATGTGGCCACTAGTTTAGGTGGCTCAACACTGAGTGCACTATGTTGAGATAAGATGGTAGTTGGAGGTGGTCAATTATTGAAATTACTACAATATCCACAAAAACCCCTTCTGATATTAATCAACATATGCTCACTAGTGACTGGCTTTAAGAGGTATTTCATGGAGTTCTAGTGAGAAGCAGTGACCAGTAGATTTCAACCTGGTCTGTTGTGAGATATCAACTACCTGAAGACAACGGTGGATGTGTCGCTCAATTTCGTGGATTGGTTGAAGATAGACATTAACACCGTTGTATGTTGGCCAGTTCAGTGGTCTATAGGTTAAGCGTTCATGTGCGAGACCAATAGGTTCTGGGTTTGACATCCTGAGTGACGAGATCGTGGTTGCGCACTGCTGAGGAGTCCTATACTATACGAAATGGCCGTCTAGTGCTCTCAGGTTTTCCATGTTGGTCTAGCTTTAATTGACTCATGCATTCAACTATTAAAATACAAATATTCATATATTCATCTATACAGACATTAACAGTTAGTTATATGGCACTAGTGTGATTATTTTACTTCGTACATACTTACTTACGCTGGTCATCAACCCTCGTGAATTAGCATACGCCACCCACCAGCATTCTCTATCCAACTCTACCTTGGACATTACTTTCCAGTTGCTATTCATCCTTTTCATATCTGTTTTCAATTTATTTTATTTAAACACATAAATATTGGTACAAAGGGTCACCGAATATATATGCGCCACACAAATCTCATTTCATTTGTTCGAGGGCTGTGACACTGCACAGGTGTCCAAACTGAAGCAAATGATTTTCTTAGAGGACCATACCCGGAGCCTTCGACCTAAAGATCTGATCCACAATGTAGTGGAGCATCGTGAGGAGATGTAGTCCCATGGTAGCCGGTGACCAACGAATAGTTCATACGCCATTTGTTCCCTCAGGATATTGGAACCAGGCCATGTGCACCACTGATTTAGAATGAGGGTTTTCCAACTCTCCTAGGTGGACTCGCCGTATCCACCAACCCGGTAAAGTGCCAGACATTCGGTTCTTGTTCTCTCAATTTTGTAAATAACAGTAATGCAATGAGAAGGTAGTGAGTAGGACTTCCCTGGTAGAGGCTATATAGACGTGGCCATGTGAGAGCATTTGGAAAGGGAGAGCGGACTCTCCCCACTCTCAGCCGTACAAGGGCATTTGGGGACTCGATGCTAAACAGATTAAACAAACTACTTTGTATTGCTTAAGTACAAATCATTACCATATAGACTAGCTCTATCAAATGAATTCACATTTATATGAAACCATGTAAAAGAATCATTATTATCAAATAAATAAATCTACATATTATTTCATGTTTTCATTCTTGAAATAAACAACAATAATCCCTTTTTACATGATCTAAATTTATTCAGAAATCTTTTATTCAATATAGACCAACTGAAAAGTTTAACAGTATGGTGGGGTTGTTTAGATCATCAAGATTTTGATTGAGATCATAAATCGATTGATGTTAAACCATTATAGAATATCTGGAAGCATTTGATGTCTATTTTGTCCTAATATGGGACTCTTCAGCGGTGCACATTCACGATCTCACATGTGGGATTCGAACCTAGTGCCTTCGATCTCGCACGCGAATGGTTAACGTAGATAAAAACAAGTAATTAAAGCTAGAACACCATGGAAAAACTGGGGCGTTTCCTCCTGTTATGGGACTCCTCATCAGTGTGCATCCACGATCCCGCCTCGTGGCATTGGAACCCAGAACCTATCAGTCTCGCGTGCGAGCACTTAATCGATAGACCACTGAGCCGGCATCCAGCGGTGTTAATATCTAACTTCAACCAATCCATGAAATTGAGAGACACATCTACCATTGTCTTCAGTAAGTTAATATCTCACAACAGATATGGTTGAACACCACTGGTCACAGTTTCTCACTAGAACTCCAGGAAATACCTCTTAAAGCCAGTCACTAGTGAGCATATGTTGATTATTATCAGAAGGGGTTTTTGTGGATATTATAGTAATTTCAATAGTTGAGATCATGGTGATCTAGCTTCAATTAACTTCTGATATAAACTTTAGGAAACTTTGAACTTGTTAGTCAAATCTTATAGTGTAATAGATATTGTCTATGTAAATAATACAATCTAGAAACTATGGTTACCTGGAGCTTCTTTATTTTCAATGATATATCTCCGACTGATACTCTAAACTAAATAGAGAAATTTATTCGGGTAGATTCCTAAAATTAGCCTATACTACTACTGTTGTTGCGTTTTTTTAGCGAGTTGGTTTTCTACGGGATGGGGTCGCTAACCCAATGTTCAACCCTCCTCTTTTATCCGGGCTTGGAAGTGGCAGTAGCCCCCGGAGCAGCTACATCTACCCTTTGAAGAATCAAAAAACTTGAGCTCTTTGTAGTCATTGTGTCATACAAACCAGTTACAACAGTTGAATTGGTAGAAATCTTCTATTATTGAACACAAATGCCAAATAGTGATTGTTACAACCTTTTCAAAACATGTTTTAAATAATTACAATTCAAATGTATGCTGAAGAGATATTTATTGTAACTCTGCGCTTACTTACTTACTTACTAACTCCTGTTACCAACCCTCGTAGAGGAACATAGGCCAGCCACAAGCATTCTCCATCCAACTCTGTCCTAGGCAATCTTTCCCAGTTGTTTCTACTTGTTATTCATCTTTTTCATGTCCGTCTATCGCCCTTCTAGGGTTACTACCGGTCCCGAACCCAAGTAAAGGAGAAGGGTCGGGCATGTTATCAGCAACCCCTTCTTGTGGAAAACAACCTTGCTAAAAAAAACGTAACTCCATACAATTGGTGCTAATAATTCCTTACCGTACCAACATTGATAGTATCAAATAAAACAGTTATTGTTACTAATTAAAAACTTTAAAAAATCCTCATAGTAGAAAGCATGAGTCAACTGAAGCTAGACCACCATCGAAAACCTGGAAACACTGGACGGCCGTTTCGTCCTACTATGGGACTCCTCAGCAGTGCGCATCCACGATCCCGCTCTCACGAGACTCGAACCCAGGACCTACCAGTCTCGAGCCGAAACCCTTAACCGATAGACCACTGAGCTGGCATCCAACGGTGTTAATGTCTAACTTCAACTGATCCACGAAGTTGAGCAACCATTCACCAATTGTCTTCAGTGAGTTCCTATCTCACAACAGACGTGGTTTTGAACTCCACTGGTTACTGCTTCTCACTAGAGCTCCTAGATATACTTCTCGAAGTCACTAGTGAGCATATGTTTATATTAATTATCAGAAGGGGTTTTGTGGAGATTTAGTATTTTTTCATAGTAGAAAGCATAAGTCAATTGAAGCTAGAAAAATTCATTGGAACATGTATAATATGTTTTATTTATTTATTTAGACATATAAATATTGGTACAAAGAAGCACCAGATATATATGCGCCACAACAATCTCATTTGATTTGTGTGAGGGCTGCGATGATACTGCACAGGTGCCCAGACTGAAACGGGTGATTTCCTTAGGGGACCAAACCCAGAGCCTTTGACCTAAAGATCTGATCCATAAGGCAGTGGAGCATCGTGAGGAGAGGTAGTCTTGTGGTAGCCGGTGGTCAACGACTAATCCATACGCCGTTTGTTCCCTCAGGATCCTGGAGCCCATGTGCATCATTGGTTTGGAATCAGAGTTTTTCAAATCCCCTAGGTGAACTTTCCGTGTCCACCAATCCGGTTAAAGCGCTGGATATTCACTTTTCGTCCTCTCAATTTCATAAATAACAGTAATGCAATGAGAAGGCAGTGAGTAGGACTTGTGTGACAGAGACTATATACACGTGGCCATGTGAGAGCATTTGGAGAGGGAGAGCTAACTCTCTTCTTTCTCGACCGTACCAGGGCATTTGGGGGCAGATAGAAACTTTAGTATATTCATTTAATCAAAAATTATAATTGAATGTTAAAGTAAAGTTCATTTCTACCTGATGAATAACATGTGTAGAAAGATATGAGTGACCACAAATCATCCAATACTCTTTTGATATTGTTTATTTATTCAATTGAATGTAGAGTTCAAAATGTGAGTTTCGTCCTATTTTAGACTTGTCAGGTGAATTCATTCAATTCTTTCATTATCTATATATTATCTACTAGGAAGGATCAAATACAATCTTATATTATCAACAACGATCACCTTTCAACTATATGAATTCAAATCAGGACTCAGTAGCTAAGTAGATAACGTGATGGCGTTTGAAGCGAACGGTACGGTATTCGAGTCCCAGAGTAAACATCAACTCTGAGATGCAGGTACATCCAGTTGACAAGTCCCAAATGGGAGGAAACTTGCATCAAACCGGATTCCAATGCTAGCCACTATCCATCTTTGCTTACAATGCTTGTGAATTCAGGCAATATCAAAGCAGTTCGCACAGTATGCACATATGCCAATTATAGACTGATCAATTATAGTCCTAAATAACAATAGGAAGATACAATTCAATTCAAATGATAATTGTTTTTCTTTTTTCATTAAATATATTGGGTGTGTAATTCTTTGTTTGCTTTCCCCACCTTTCTACCTACCTACTCACCAACTTACCTACCTACCTATTCATTTGATTTTTTGGATATTTTTTAATTAACCCATAATTTCGTGACGTGTATTTCTACTTTTCTATTATACTTCCATTGAGATAGTCAGTCATCAAAAAATCTATGCGCTTTGTATACAAAAACCAAATTTATACAGTTTACAGTTACATCGACTCAAGATGACACATAGAGAGACAGTGTGTGTGTGTGAGTGTGAGTGTGAAGCTGGGAAAACAAAAGAGAAGAAACTTAATTCCCTACTTTAAAAGTTAAAATTACATTTCAAAAGATTTTCATGTTATATTATTATTGAATTACTTACTTACTTACTTACTAACACCTGTCACCAACCCTCATGGAGGAGTATAGGCCGCCCACCAGCACTCTCTTTACAACCCTGTCCTGGGCAATTCTTTCTAGTTCTTTCCAGTTGCTATTCATTCTTTTCATACATACTTACTTACTTACGCCTGTTACCCCTCGTGGAGGAGCATAGGCCACCCACCAGCATTCTCCACCCAACTCTGTTCTGGGCAATCTTTTCCAGTTCTTTCCAGTTGTTATTCATCCTTTTCATATCTGCTTATTCCTTCAACTCCCAGGGCAGAGTTTAAGTGGTTTGAATTATTTTTTCTGGTTAGCGTTCTTTTAGCGAGTTAGTTTTTCTACAGGATGGGGTCGCTAACCCCATGCCAAACCCTCCTCCTTTACCCGGGCTTGGGACCAGCAGTAACTCTAAAAGAGCTGCAGGCGGAGTTACTCTTTTCATATCTGTTTCCAATTACCAATGTAATATGTTCTTTGGCCTTCCTGTTTTTCATTTCCTTTCAGGACTCCAAGTTAGCAGTTGCCTTGTGATGCAGTTTGGTAGTTTTCGTAATGTATGTCCTATCCACTTCCAACCTGTCTTCCTAATTTCCTATTCAGCTAGAAACTGGTTTCTTCTTTCCCACAGAAGGATGTTGCTGATGGTATCTGGCCAATGGACATGCAGTATCTTAAGTAGACAATAACATTATACTAGATAGCATAATGAGTTTAAACATAAGCAGCATAAACTACAATGATATATCATAAATGAGTTAAAATGCAAACTATTAACCACTGATATTGTTTGCTTGTATTTTCCCATTGTTGTTTAGGACTGAAATTGATCAGTCTCTTGGTGGCATATATGCATCCTGTGCGGGTTGCTTCAATATTGTCTTAAGTCACAAGCTTTATAAGCAAAGATGGGTAGTGGCTAGTGGTGAAATCCAGGACGCACGTTTCGTCCTATTCAGGACTCTGGGATGCAGGTTTATCCGACCTGACGTGTTCCAAATAGGACGAAATACACATCCTGGATTTCCCCGTTAGCTACTATCCATGTATGATTGTGATTATACACTACTGAAAAGTTTTAAACTTGAAGGAGATATCTGTTCTGATCTTTATTTTCATGATTCTACAGTGACTATCAGTTTATGAAGTAAAACCATTTCTGTAATGACTTTAGTGATTTACATAAAGAGAACAAACTCATTTCATTTTGATATTTGAATGAACCACAACATTAAGATAGGATAATGATGATTATAATATGGTCATTCGATCCAATACCCGTTGAACAAGTTATTGAGGATCTATAGTTACTAAATCAATGCTCCAACAGAGAAAGCGATAGATACTGGGCTGTAAACTTGATTTAAAAAACAGAATATTACGTACTTCTTACAAATGATCAAGTGATATTTGTTTACAAAAAGAAAAAACATAAAGGGATGATACTAGTGGAGTTCAAACCATGTCTGTTGTGAGATAGGAACTCACTGAAGACAATTGATGAACAGTTGCGCAACTTCGTGGATTGCTTGAAGTTAGATATGAACACCATCGTATACCGGCTTAGTGGTCTGTCGGTTAAGTGCTCTGGCGCGAGACTGATAGGTTGATACGCACTGCTGAGGAGCCCCATAATAGGACGAAACGGCCATCCAGTGCTTTCAGGCTTTCTTTGGTGGTCTAGCTTCAACTGACTCATGCTTTCAACTATGAAAAAATAATTAAATAGTTTGAAACGTATTGAAAGGAATTCCAAATTTACTATTGTAGTAAACGAAAACAAAAGTGGGGACAATCGAATGTATTGTAAACATATAATTACATTTCCATATCAGTTACTCTCTATTCTCATTCTCTTTTCTTCGATCTTCTTAACCTTCTTCTGCCTCCAGGCATTTCACTTTCGATTGATGATATATACTACTTATATCTATCGACATTAGTAGTACACACCACATTACATAGTTGTATTATAACTTACTTACTTACTCCTGTTACTCCCAATGGAGAATAGGCCGCCGACCAGCATTCTCCAACCCACTCTGTCCTGGGCCTTCTTTTCTAGTTCTATCCAGTTTTTGTTCATTCTTCTCATGTCTGTCTTCATTTGTGTTCTTTGGTCTTCTTATTCTCCTTTGGCCTTCAGCATTCCATGTGAGGGTTTGTCTTGTGATGCAATTGGGTGATTTCCTCAAAGTGTGCCTAATCCACTTTCAGCGCTTCTTCCTGATTTCTTCCTCCACTCGAATCTGGTTTGTTGTCTCCCACAGTAACTTGTTGCTGATAGTGTCTGGCCATCTGATCCGAAGTATCTTGCGTAGACAACTATTAATAAACACTTGTATCTTCTGGATTATGGCTTTCGTAGTTCTCTACGTCTCCACCCCATACAGTTGAACTGTCTTCACATTTGTATTAGAAATTCTGACTTTGGTATCGGTTGACAATTGTTTTGAGTTGCAGATGTTTTTCAGTTGCAGTTGAGGTAATTTCCTCAAAGTGTGTCCTATCCACTTCCAGCGCTTCTTCCTGATTTCAAACTCCGCCTGTAGCTCCTCCGGGGGCTACTGCCGATCCCAAACCCCGGTAAAGGAAAAGGGTTGGTCATGAGGTTAGCGACCTCATCCCATCGAAAGCCAACTCGCTAAAAAAAAGCTAACCTGTATTATAACAAATTGTATTATTTATTGAAAGTAGAATAACAGTCAATAATATAAAACTTAAAATGAGATTCCTGATAAACTTTCTAACTGTAAATCTCTCTATTTTGTTGAACTAAATTATGTACACCAAATTGTCTACAGATGCTCATAATAATGATAACCATCTATAGTAACAGGAACCTGTACGCTATAAATGGTACTGATCAAGTAATTAATTATGGTCACTTAATTGTGTGATACATTATCTATATCTATCTATCTCTATATATAAAGGGTTTTACTCTTTTGAATTTTCTATTCTCCCCCCCCACTTTCATAGCTTATTCCATTTCTCCCTCCCTCCCTCTCTCTCTCTCACTCGGTTTCTCTCACTC
Organism: Schistosoma mansoni; assembly: GCF_000237925.1. Classification (NCBI taxonomy): domain Eukaryota; kingdom Metazoa; phylum Platyhelminthes; class Trematoda; order Strigeidida; family Schistosomatidae; genus Schistosoma; species Schistosoma mansoni. The sequence continues at coordinate 2,336,507 of NC_031496.1, forward strand.
TTATTCATATTTAAAATGACGCCAATTGTATCTATCGTTTTATTATCATGATGATGACAATCGTAGGAGTACTACCATTGGTAATGATTAGTATTATTATTATCATTACTATTAGTAAGGTTATTAGTAGTAATATTAGTAGTAGTGAAAGTTCTTTCAAAAAAAACACCCAATTATAAAGTCTCCTTTAAAAAAAATTGTCTTTCTACAATTTTCTGTCAACAAGGGGCCTAAATAGAATAATAATAGAGGTTTGAATAATAATAATAATAATCTCAATGAATGTCACGCAACTGAAAGTCTCCATTAAAACAAAAATAGAAGAAAAAAAATTATGGAGAATGAACTGACGAAAAACTTTTTTGTCTGTTTGTTTGTTTGTTTTTTTGTTGAAAAAGACACCGTTGGATGTCGGCTTAGTGGTCTAGAGGTTAAGTGTTCGTGTGCCCCCAAATGCCCTGGTACGGTCGAGAGTCGGGAGAGTCAGCTCTCACTCTCCAAATGCTCTCACATGGCCACGTGTATATAGCCTCTACCAGGGAAGTCCTACTTACTGCCTTCTCACAGCTTACTGTTGTTTACGAAATTGAGAGGACAAAAAGAGAATGTCCGACACCTTAACCGGGTTGGTGGACACGGTGAGTCCACACATAGGGGAGTTGGAAAATCCTCATTCCAAACCAATCATCCACATGGGCTCCAGTATCCTGAAGGAACAAATGGCGTATGAATCAATCGTTGATCACCGGCTACCATGGGACTGCATCTTCTCACGATGCTCCTCGGCCTTGTAGATCAAATCTTTGGGCCGAAGCCTCCGGTTGTGGTCCCCTAAGAAAACCGACTGCTTCAGTTTCGGCACCCGGGTAGTACCACATCCCTCACACAAATCAAATGAGATTTGTGTGGCGCATATATATCTGGTGTCTCCTTTTACCAATATTTATGTGTTTAAATAAAATAACTGTTGTCTGTGAGACCGAAGGTCTTGGGTTCGAGTTCAGTGTATGAGACTATAGATGCACACTGTTGAGGAGTCTCGTATGAGCACGAAATAGTTGTCCAATGCTTTCAGGTTTTCAATTCAATTATTTAATTATTACAATCTATAGATACACATCGATGTAGCCCAAAGCGAAAGTTTATCTTTAACACACCCCTGAATGGTAGGCCGGCTAGAGAAAACGATTCGAAGCTTGGCTGTGTAGAAAGTGTTATTCAACGATTTTGAAATCTTTTCAAAATCCTCTTTCTGATAATAATTCAAAATGAGTTTGTCGGTAAATGATGATGACAATTGTAGCGTATTATTTGTATCATTATCATTGAGTCTATATTCAATAAAGGATATGTCTGGTAATATCTTAATGGGAGATCGATATTTGTATTTCCTAGATCACAAAGGATTCGCGGATATCACCAGCAGTGAAATATTACAACAAGGACTAACTAGGCGTACAGACACTGAAGACCTAGATGCATCCAATAATTGTTTCATCTCAACAAAGAACGCCTCAACAGTAAGCATCGGTGACCCGAAAATTCGACTGCTAGTGATGTTATGGACGCTGGATGTTGAGGAGTTCAATGTTAGAACGAAAACTTATCCAGTGTTTTCCAGTATCCAGTGATTGTTTCATAAAGAACTGTGTTTTTTTAATGATTATGTAATAGTTCATCGAGACTTCATTCAATATCGACTGAAATCACTGTATAGTTAACAACTGATTAAGTTTCGTTATCGCAACTCTCCTACAATCAATTTCGATTATAGTTAAGTATTGTTATGCCCTTTTATTAACTTATTTATTTATCTGAACACATAAATGTTGGTACAAGAGGGCACCAGATATAGATGCGCCACACAAAAGATTGTCATTTCATTTAATTGCTTGAAGGTTAAAATACTGCCCGGGTGCCCGTGGGCACACCCGGAGCATTTAACCTAAAGATCTGATACACAAGGTAGTGGAGCATCGTGAGGAGATGTAGTCCCATGGTAGCCGGTGATCAACGATTGATTCATACGCCATTTGGTTCCTCAGGATACTGGAGTCAGCCCATGTTCACCATTTGGTTTGGAATGAGGGTTTTCCAACTCCCCTAGGTGGACTCACCATGTCCACCAACCCGGTTAAAGCGACGGACATTCTCTTTTCGTCCTCTCAATTTCGTAAACAATAGTAATGCTGTGAGAAGGCAGTGAGTAGGACTGTCCTGTCCGAGGCTGTATATGCGTGGCCGTGTGAGAGCATTTCGAGAGAGTGGCGGGCACTCCCCACTCTTAGCCATATCAGGACATTGTTATTCGAGCAGAAACAACTCATCCATTTCTTTCTACTGTTACGATCACTATCTTGTCTGTGTAAACGTGTACGCTTGATTACATATGACAACCTACTCACATATCTCTTCCTAGCTTAAGTGTTGATAGCTTAAATATCGCTTAATGAATCATTCTCTTCCCCGTGTTTGTATGTAATCGAATGCTATTATTAGCCTTAGCCTTTCTTATCTTCGCCTTGATTCGATTTGACTAAAAATTTGCCTCTGTATTTACTCGCACATACATCTTCGCCTTTTTACTCCAAATTCACTCAATGTGCTTGTAGCTTTGTTATTTGTGTCATCCGCTAATAAACTGTAGTCACTGCTTCTTATTACCTTCTGATTTAAAACACCTTTAGGACCAGTTCATTTATTTCGTTTGTATAATCAAACTTTTATACAGTAAATATACGATTAGACAAATTCATTCATCTTGCTATTCTGAACATCTGGAACGGCCATTTCGTCCTATTATAGAACTTCTCAACAGTCCACATCAATGACCCCGCTCGAGGGATTCGAACCCAGGGCCTTCTGCCTCACGCGCGAACGCTTAACCTCTAGACCACTGAGCCTATACTGAACACCACTATATTTTATGATTGAACATCCAGTTGTCAGTCGATATTAAATATATAAGTGGGTAGTTTTTAATGTCATTCAGCATATTCAATGTTTTAATGATTCTCCTTAAGATACTTGAAAAGGCCATTGCAAAGCCATTTACATAAACTTAACCTATATGCCTATCAGAGACTTGTATAGATGGTTACTTAACTCTAGATAATTAACTTATCAAAGAGTAATATACTGGAAATTTCATTGGAAAGGAAAAATTACTCTTCTTTGTTAACACAACATTTATTCCACACTTACTTACTTACTTACTTACTCACTCACTCACTCACTTACTTACTTACTTACTTACAAACTTACTTGCTTACTTACTTACTTACTTACTTACTTACTTACTTACTTACTTACTTATCTACGTCTGTCACTCCCAGTGGAGCATAGGCCGCCGACTAGCATTCTCCAACCCACTTCAAAAAGTATATCTTCATTAACGTATGATTATTTTTATGTAAAACACTAAATTCATAGATACTGTTCACATACTTGAATAGTACTATTTTGATGTGGGTTTACTTATATCCATATAAGTAGTATATAACAATGTTCAGGCATTGAATGTGTTTCAGTAGAAGATCCATAAGGAAAGAACAGGAATGAAGCACAATCGGTATGAAAATCCATGAACAATAAAAATCGGAGAAGATGGATTGATATTTGCAGAGGGAATAGTCAAGATTGAGACAGTTGATCGATAGTTTGTAAACCATCTGTTTACTGTATGGTTATCAGATTTTAGTAAGATAGTCTGTAATTTTGTGCTCAAATACATTCGATTGTCTTCACTCGTGTTCTCATTCACTACACTATTATCATTATTACTGTGATGTGTGTTACTGATGTCAACAGATATAAGTAGTATATAACATCAATCGAAAGTAAAATGCCTAGTAGCAGAATGTTAAGAAGATCAAAGAGAAGAGGACGGAAACTGCATCACGCGGCAAGTCCTAACTTGTAATCCTGAAGGGAAGCGTAAAAGAGGAAGGCCAAAGGAAATATTAAGTCGGGAAATAGAAGCAGATATGAAGAGGATGAATAAGAACTGGAAAGAACTGCCAAGAACAGGGTTCGATGGAGAATGCTGGTGTACGGCTGATGCTCCTCCATGAGGAGTAACAGACGTAAGTAAGTAATTTCTTAGATTTTACCAAGATATTCCGTAATACTGTATTAAAATATATTTGATTATCTCCACTGATATTCTCGTTTACTATACTACAATCACTCTTTGTCCCTATTCACTTCTATTCAATCTTCTCAACCTTCTACTGCCACACATTTTACTTTCAATTGATGTTACATACTACTTATACCTATCAAAGCAAGTAGAACAAACCACAGTAGTAGTAGTAGTAGTAGTAGTATTAGTAGTAGTAGTAGTAGTAGTAGCAGTAGTAGTGTAGTGAAAAAAGCACATGTGGGGACAATCGAATGTAGTTAAGCACAAATTGCTGACTATCTCACTAAATTCTGATAACCATACAGTAAACAGTTAATTTAATCAATCATTACCAGAAGGGGTTTTGTGGAGATTCAGTATTTTCATAGTTGAAAGTGTGAGTCAATTGATACTAGATCACCATGGAAAACCTGAAAGCACTGCTTGACGGACGTTTTGTCTCATTACTGTCTCAATCTTGACTGGTCCTTCTGTAAATATCAATCCATCTTCTCTGATTTCATTGTTTATTCATTTTCATACAGATTACATTCCGTTACCGTTCTTTTCTTATCGGTCTTCTGCCAAAATACATTCTATGTTTGACCATCACCATATACTACTTATATGAATATAAGTAGACCACACTACAGTAATAATAATAACAATGGAGGTGACTCTTAAATTAAGACCACACAATTATTATTCATTGTCCCTAAGGCTTTAATTATTCTAAAAATGTATTCTAACCATTGTAGTTTGTTACACCAAAACTTTCATTTGGAAAATATAAATGCTCAATATGATGATAAATATACAATAGAAGAAGAATAGAGTGAAGACAAGTGGAGAACAAATCATTAACCGTTGAAATCTTTCAAAAGTATTTATACAAAGAACTACCCTCTAATCGTCAATTCCTCTTCTCCCCCCCTCCCTTAGCTCATTACCCCCCCCACCCCCACCTCTACCCCATACCATCAACAAACAAAAGAGTGAATCCTTTTTTTCGTCCACAAACAAATCATTATTTAGTTCATAATGAAAAGATTGTTTTTTTCTTTCTTTTCTTCTTCTTTTTCTTTTTCTTCATTAAAATGAGAAATAATAAAGAACTAAATGGGAACAAGTTGTGGTTATTCTATAGAAGGGTAACAATCAAATCTCAACTATTACATCCTAAATACCTATATTAGGCATATATACACACTTGTATCCATTCGATCTCCCCCTCACACACACACACACATAGATGGAGAGAGAGATAGAGAAAGTAGAAAGAACAATTCATAAAAAAAAGAGTGGGGAATGATGAATAGAGTCAAAAAGATAATGACGATAATAATAATGATGATGGTGATGATGATGATGATGATGACGACAACGAGGATGAGGATAATGAGCGTGCGAACAACAACAACAATGAACACAACTTCAACTTGCAATTCATAATCAAATGTGAATAAAAAGAGAAAGACAATTGGTTAATATTTTAATTATCCATCTAGTTACCTAAACTAAACTAATGAATGAATGAATGAACGAACGAACTAGCTAACTAACTAACTAACCTTATCTACTGATTAGGTCATTTCTTTTCTATTCTACTCATAAAACTATACGGTTTATTGTAATTGCTATTATAACCTTTTAATTTTGATTAAAAACACAAGGAGAAACAATTTCAACTCGTTCATAATAATAATATTTTTTTATAGTTGAAATCATGAGTCAATTGAAGCTA
>NC_031496.1:2342573-2348275 GCF_000237925.1 Schistosoma mansoni
TGAATCGGGATGGTGGATGCGCACTGCTGAGGAGTCCCACAACAGGACGAAACGGCTGTCCAATGCTTCCAGGTTTTCCATGATGGTCTAGCTTCAATTGACTCATGATTTCAACTATGAAAATACTGAAATATCCACAAAAACCCCTTCTGATAATAATAATAATAGATGGAATGTGGCGAGTAGTAGAATCCAAGACGCGGATTTCATCTTATTTTGGACTTATCATCTAGATATATATTTGCATCCTAAAGTTGTTATTGACTCCATAACTCGAACCTAGTACTGTGGTGTGATCTACTTATATCCATATAACTAGTATATAGTGATGGTTAGACATAGAACGTATTTTGGCAGAATACCGATAAGGAACGAACTGAAATGAAGCGCAATTGGTAGGAAAATTCATGAACGATGAAATCAGAGAAGATGGATTGACATTTACAGAAGAAACAGTGAAGATTAAGATAATTGGGTGTTATTTTGCAAATTGACTGTTTAATGTATGGTTATCAGAATTTAGTGAGATAGTCTGTAATTTTTGTCTAGACCATTCGATTGTCTATGTGGCTAGCAGTGAGATCCAAGACGCGCACTTCGTCTTATTTTGAACTTATCATCTAGATGTATTTGCATCCTAAAGTTGTTATTGACTCCGGAACTCGAACCTAGTACCACTCTCTTCAAATGTCTAAGCGTTATCCATGTTTCTAGATTCCATTGATAGTTATATTCTATCTATTCTATAATAAATTGTGTCATGTTAGCTATATTAAAGTAATCCATACAGGATGTGTATACACTATCAAAGGCTGATAAAATTTCAGTAGAAAACATCAACGATGAGATAATCCAATCCATTTTAAGTTACTTACATACGCTTGTCATCAACCCCTATGAAGGAGTATATGCCACGCACCAGTAATCTCCATACAATTCTATCATGGGTAATTCTTTCCAGTTTCTATTCATCCTTTTCATATCTGCTTCCAATTACTGATGTAGTGTGTTCTTTTGGCCTTCCTCTTTTGCGTTTCCCTTCAGTATTCCAAGTTTGTACTTGCCTTGTGACACATTCTGATGATTTCCTTAATGTATGTCCTATCCACTTCCAATGTCTTTCCCAAATTTCCTCCTCAGCTTGAAGCTCAGGCGGATATGGAGGATTCACCTCGGGGAGTTGGAAAACTCTCATTCCAAACCAATGATCCATATGAGCTCCAGTATCCTGAGGGAACAAATAGCGTATGAATCAATCGTTGTCTACCGGCTACCATGGGACTACATCTCCTCACGATGCTCCACTGTCTTGTGGATCAGACCTTTAGGTCAAAGGCTCGGGATGTGGCCCACTAAGAAAATCACCTATTTCAGTTTGGGCAGCTGAGCTGTATCATAGCCCTCGAACAAATGAAATGAGATTCGTGTGGCGTATATAAATCTGGTGTCCCCTTGTACCAATATTTATGTGTTTGAATGAATAATTCTTTTTCAAAAGAGGGTTTTATAGAGATTTTAGTAATTTTATAGATCACTACAGAAAACCTGGAATCATTCAATTGTCATTTTATCCTAGTATAGAATTCCTCAGTAATATACATCTACCATTCCACTTTCCAAGATTCGAACCCTGAATCTATCAATCTCATACACGCAATAAATTATTATTTCCCATTTTCCAAATTATTTAAACAAGAATGACCTTGATAAAAATAGTTTCATTCAAAATCAGTAGTATATTTCATTAAATAATGAATTAAAATGGATACATCTATATAAAGGTCATTCAATCATTCCATTTAATGATTTAATTTTTTTCTTTTTCTTTCCAATAGAAGCCCACCCACCCTCCCCCCCCAAAAAAAATCTATAAAATTAATCATGTTTACTTATGTTTAACCATGACAGAGAAAAAAGGAGAAAAAATTAGGGTGGAGAAGATTTGTAGCTCAAGTGTGTGGGGGGGTGGGGTTTTGATGGATTTTTGTTCTCTAGACTGGGCAATTATTGTAGATTAGGAAAAGAAAAAGAAGAGATGGGAACTATTTGATAAAAATGAAAAAAAATAGAGAGAGAGAGAGAGAGAGAGGGAAATAGGACAATATTATGATGACCACTAGCTAATAATACTACTAATAATACTACTAATATGCAGATGAGAATAACTTCTTCATTTCTTTCTATTTATTATTATTATTGTTTTAATTGTTGTGTTTTAAAGAAAATGAAACTAATGAGGTAAAGAAATTGATTGACCACACCCATTAATATGTTCATCCCATTGTAAATGAGTAAACGAGTGGGTGATTGAGGGAGGGTAGGAGTGAATGAAGGAGTGGAGTGAATGAGTATTAAAAAAATGTAAATCATTGATCATGACGATTAGCTGAAACTTTGAATTGGTACACCTTTCTCTCTCTCTCTCTTTTGCACTCTCTCGCCCTATCTTTCTCTCGTCCTCTCTTGCTCTCGCGCGCTCTCTCTGTCTCCTTTGCTCTTTCTATTTCAAAACTAAATTTATAACTAAGAAAGTAGAATGTAAAGGTCATGGAATAGAGATGAAATTAAAATGTAAAATTATTGACAGTTTCTTAGGTGGTTTTTTTAATATTTATTTACCGATTAATGTATATTTCTTATTAGATGTTTAAATGTTCATTTATGATTATTATTAGGTTTTTCCCCGAAGAAAACAAATCAAGACGTACTACTCATAGGAATTTAATAGTAGTATAGTGAATAGTACACGAGTGGGAACAATCGGATGTATTGGACATGTCAGTTACAGTGTATCTCACTAAAATCTGATAACCAAACAGTAAACAGTTAAGTTGCAAACTACTAATCAACTGTTTCAATCTTTACTGTTCCTTTTGCAAATATCAGTCCATAGTCTCAGATCATTATTGTTCATGCATTTTCGTACTGATTGCGCTTCATCTCTGTTCGATCCTTATCGATCTTCTGCCAAAATACATTCAATGCCTGATCGTCCCCATATACTACTTATATGGATATAAGTAACCCACACCACAGTAGAAATAAACAATATATACATATGGATATTGGCTAGTAGTGTAATCCAGGACGCGCGTTTCGTCCAAATAGGACCAGTTGCAGTCCTACACATCAATGGGAAGATTCAAACAAACAATACTAAATGAATTTAAACTTCACCCCATTGCACAAACAAGTGGCTATCAGGACTCAGTGGACGAGTGGATAACGCGATGGCGCTTGATGCGAAAGGTACTGGGTTCGAGTTCCAGAGTGAACATCAACTCTGAGATGCAGGTATATCCAGCTGGTGAGTCCCAAATAGGACGTAACGCTCGTCAAATTGGATTCCAATGCTAGCCACTATCCATCTTTGCTTACCATGCTTGTGAATTAAGGCGATATCGAGGCAATACGCACAATATGCACATTTGCCAATTAGAGACTGACCAGTTGCAGTCCTAACACATCCATGGGAAGATTCAAACAAACAATACTAAATGAATTTAATATACACTCGCGAGACCGATAGGTCCTGTGTTCGGATCCTACGAATGGGATCGTGGATGCGCACTATTGAGAAGTCCCGTGCTAATATTAAACGGCCGTCCAGTGCTTCCAGGTTTTCTATGGTGGTCTAGCTTCAATCGACTCATGAATTCAACGATTGAATATCATATTTATCTAGTCTTTAGAGTTGGTCGAATTCTGTTGATTAAGTAACATTCTTATCATTAGTCTACGTTACTCGATATTGAGTGTACGATATTTGAATATAAAATGTTTGGAGATAGTCATGAAGAAACTTTGCTTGGTATCAGTTTCATGCTAGTTATAACTGAATGATGTAGGTTCGAATCCCATGAAAAGTATTAGTTCCCTCGAAATCCTAGGTACATCTTGTTGATGAATGTTGACTATCATAAAACCCTAGTTATCCAAGATTTCCTAATGACTACCTTTAATCGCACTACATCAGAATTCAAAGTTGTTTGTCTGATAATTACTATAATCTAATTAAACATAGATTCTTTGTTCATTAATCTTTCCCGACCGTCGCTGCTACCTTGACGTGGTGGTCGGGCTTGCCTACCGTGATGAACCAATCGAGCTAAACTGGCTGTAACAATCGTTACTCAAGGTCCTACCATGCCAGACAAGTAGGTTGAAGAGCGGTAAGACTAAAAGCAGCAAACCAAGGTCCGAAGGCGAAGTCGTACTGCTGACTGTACAGAGATGTGACAGCAGTAAGGTGTTTCCTTCAGACAACCAGCATAACAGCGATGCTGCCTTCCCACAAGGAGGGGTGGGGTTAGAAAAGGTTGACCCTAAAAATGCACACCTCACCTTATCCCACAGATATCCGTCTCCGGCGGTAAGGTCCCAACAAGTGCGGAGCTAAAACGAAAACTTCCCATAAAAAGGTCGTGTGTGACCGACCTCAAACAGTTGTTCCTTGGGCACTGCGGTCACGCTCTCAGGTCACTAAGACCACTTCCAATCCAATTTTCTTTTCAGGTATCTCCAGAAGAACCCTTCCGTGGTGTGGGCAACCGGGAAGTGATAACCACCCCCATACCTCTAATAGAGCTCAAGATCATTGTATTCATAATCACTCTCCTTCTTCAATTCCTATTACTCCCCCTACATCGACTTTCAACACTCAACTTCCTCTTTCGGCTTCCTCTTCAATTCTCATTAATCTTTCAAACATTCTAAGTGATTTCTATTCACTCTATACAATGTATTATTACATCATCATCATCATCATCATAGTTTAGTTCTTCTTCCACTCTGACCAGCTGATTTGTTTATTCATTTATAAATATATTATAAGATTATTATAATGAAACTGACAACATTCATTTTAGCCCACAAATGCCCTGGTACGGTTGAGAGTGGGGAGAGTCCGCTCTCCTTCTCCAAACGCTCTCACATGGCCACGCATATATAACCTCTGCCACACAAGTCTTACTCACTGCCTTCTCGTGTCATTACTGTTGTTTACGAAATTCAGAGGACGAAAATCGAATGTCCAGTGCTTTAACAGGGTTGGTGGATACGGAAAGTCCACACATAGGGGAGTTGGAAAACTCTCATTCCAAATCAATAGTGCACATGGGCTCCAGTATCCTGAAGGAACAAATGGCGTATGAATCAATCGTTGACCACCGACTACCATGGGACTGCAGCTCCTCACGAAGCTCCACTGTCTTGTGGATCAGACCTTTAGGTCAAAGGCTCGGGATGTGGCCCACTAAGAAAATCACCTTTTTCGGTCTGGGCAGCTGAGCTGCATCACAGCCCTCACATAAATCAAATGAGATTCGTGTGGCGTATATAAATCTGGTGTCCCCTTGTACCAATATTTATGTGTTTAAATAAAATAAATAATATAACCATATGAGAAATGGTTGAAAGTGTGAGTCAATTGAAGCTAGACCACCATGGAAATCCTGGAAGCACTGAACGGCCGTTTCGTCCTATTACGGGACTCCTCAGCAGTGCGCACCCACGATCTCGCACTCGCGAGATTCGAGTCTAGTAGGTCCTGGGTTCGAATCTCGTGAGTGCGAGATCGTGGATACACACTGCTGAGAAGTCCCATAATAGGACGAATCGGCCGTTTAGGGCGTCCAGGGGTTTCCCGGGGGGGGTGCATCTAATGACATACGACTTTAACTATTACAAAAATAAAAATCCAA
>NC_031496.1:2348475-2426970 GCF_000237925.1 Schistosoma mansoni
CGAGGTCGTGGATGAGCACTGACGAGGAGTCCCACAGTAGGACGAAACGGCCGTCAAGCATTGCTTCCAGGTTTTCCATGGTGATCTAGCTTCAATTGACTCACGCTTTCAACTATGAAAATACTAAATCTCCACAAAACCCCTTCTGATAATAATAATAATAATAATATTGAAAATGGTTATATAAGAGTAGTAATAGTAATACAAACATGATTATTATTATTATTATTACTGAATTATTTATTGATGATAATATGACAAATAACAAAGTAAATGTAACCATCATTAAGTTAAGACTTGAAAGGATAGAACTAATTACATACTTTGTATTGATATATATTGAGATGGTGGAGAAGAGTTGTACCTCAGATGAATGATTTTGATGAACGACTAAACCATCTAGCTCACAGAACAACACTCCATCAATATATATGTTTACATGTAAGGGTAAGACTTGACTTGTCGGATTTCTACTTCTTTTTCTTACAACTTAAACAATGAATATGTCAATTCAACACTTCAATGAACAAATTAAAAGCGTATTCCAACAACAACAACACCGTCAACAACAACAAGACGGAGAAGAATTCAACGAATAAAGGTGGATGTAGATGGTGTAGTGAAGAAAATGTGACAAAAATGAGACAGATATAAATAAACTAAAACGATAGGGTTGTTTTTTTTGTTTTTTTGTTTTTTTTGGGTTTTTTGTGTTTTTGTTTTTTTGGGTTTTTTGTGTTTTTTTGTTTTTTTGGGTTTTTTTGTGTTTTTTTGTTTTTTTGTGTTTTTTTGTGTTTTTTTTGTTTTTTTTGTGGAAAAAGCTTTCTACGCTTGAGATAGAAAACAAAATAGAAATGAAAAAATTTTTCTGGAAAAAAATAAAAATTGAGTAATCATAATGATTATAAGCTAAAAATAATTATGGTTACTATTTATGAAATAATTGACAAGTATTATGATTTCCTGGTACTATTATTAGTAATACTCAGTCCTACTGTACGGAGCTGAAATGTGGAGAACTACGAAGATCGGAAAAGCAAGAACCACATTCCTAAAATTGAACAACATATGGAACTCAAAACAATTGTCAACCAATATGAAAGTCAGAACCTTCAATACGAATGTCAAGACTGTCCTACTGTACGAAGCTGAAATGTGGAGAAGTACTACAACCATCTTCAAGAAGGTACAAGTATTTATAAATAGTTGTTTTCGCAGAATACTCAACATTCACTGGCCGGATACTATCAGCAACAGCGTTTTATGGGAGAGGACAAACCAGCTTCTAGCTGAAGAGGAAATTAGGAAAAGACGTTGAAATTGGATAGGAAATACATTAAGGAAATCACCAATATGCATCACGAGGCAATCTCTAACTTGGAATCCTGAAGGCCAAAGGAAAAGAGAAAGGCCAAAGAACACATTACGCCGGGAGATTGAAGCAGATATTAAAAGGATGAATAACAACTGGAAAGAACTGGAAAGGAAGGCTCAGGGCAGAGTTGGATGGAGAATGCTGGTGAGCGGCCTATGTTCCTCGACGAGGGGTAACAGGCTTAAGGAAGTAAGTAATTATTAGTAATGATGTAAATACTATTACTACTTAGAGATACGATGGTGGTCGGAGGTGATCAACAGGAAACCCTAGACCCGGGTTTCATGCTACTTGGTACTCGTCAGTAAGATGTACCTTTACTCTTGAGGGAACTGGTGCTCACTGATGGATTCGATCCAGTGTCACCCAGCTTCACAGTCAGAGATGTTACCACTGACCCCCTCGGGCCTCAAACGACCTCCTGTAAAACTGAGATGTAATGACAATTGATTGATCACTGGGTGGTGATCAATGTCATGTGTGTCAAGTCCTTCTTAGTGGTGATCGAATGCTATCGATCACAGGATTGAATCCGTCAGGGAGCACTAGTTCCCTCAAGATTACAGGTACACCTTGCTGACGAGTGACAAGTAGTATGAAACCCGGGTCCAGGGTTTCCTGTTGAGAAATTCCAACCACTATCTTATCTCAACATAGTGCACGCAGTGTCGAGCCACCTAGACTAGTGGTCACATTTGCACTTAATCGATACCAGAGATCGATAAGAAAGAAAAGAACGAAGCACATCGGTATGAAATGCATGAATAATGAAATCAGAGAAGATGGATTGATATTTACAAGATTGAGTCAATTGATTGATAGTTTGCAAATTAACTGTTCACTGTATGGTTATCAGATTTTAGTGAAATAGTCTGCAATTTGTGGTTAGATACATTCGATTTTCCCCCAGCTGTGTTCTTGTTCACTACACTACTACTACTAGAATAGTAGTAGTAGTAGTGTGTTATGTTCCTATCATATGACTAAATTGTTATCAATGTCACCGGTGTTTCATATGTTCATCAACCGGAACAATATAAACTAGTAAAAGAAGTCAATGTCCCCTTTCTTATCTTTAGGTTCTTCCTACCCACATATTTTGAGCATAGTATACATTGTGAAATAAACAGAAAAACAAACTTATGTAGATAAGCATCGAGTTATTCAGATCTTGTTTCATTGTTGTTGTTGTTGATACACTACTTCCTTGTTTTTTCAATGATTAAAAATGTTGTTCATTTCTTTTAGCAACTATCATGAGTTGGAGAATGCTAGTCGGCGGTCTATGCTCCATTGGGAGTAACGAGCGTAAGTAAGTAGGTATTATCTTATTAATATTTTAACTCCGATATAACTGATGATATGAATGACAATTTCCAGATGAATAGATTAATGATTTCTATTAAATAAACATACGAGTTATTTAAATCGAGTGGTCTGTTAGTTAAGTGCTCTAGCGCGAGACTGGTAGATCCTGGGTTGGAATCTCGGGAGGTAGGATCGTGGATGCACACCGCTGAAGAGTTCCAAAATAGGACGAAACGGCCATCCAGGTTTCCCATGGTGTTCTAGCTTCAACTGACTCATGATTTCAATTATATAAAATTACTAAAATCTCCACCAAATCCCTTCTGATAATGATCATGTGCTCACTAGTGACTGGCTCCATGAGGTATTTTCTGGAGTTCTAGTGAGAAGCAGTAACCAGTGGAGTTCAACCAGGTCTGTTGTGAGATATCAACTCACTGAAGACAATGGTGAATGGTTGCTCAATTAAGTGAACTGTTGAAGTTAGACATTAACACCGTTGGATACCGGCTCAGTGGTCTGTCGGTTAAGTGCTCTAGCGCGAGACTGGTAGGTTTTGGGTTCGAATCTCGCGAGTGCGGGATCATGGATGCACACTGCTGAGGAGTCCTATAATAGGACGAAACGGCCGACCACTGCTTCCAGGTTTTCGATGGTGGTCTAGCTTCAATTAACTCATGATCTCATCATCTCAACTATCGCATAGGGTCATCGATCCCATCTCGTAGAAAACTAGCTCGATAAAAAATGATGAAAATTTGCAAATTAAGTATTCAATGTATGGTTCTCATATTTAACCAAGAGATCAAGGGTCATAGGTTCGAGTCCCGCATAAGGGATCGTCGAGGTGAACTGCTTAAGAGTCCCATACTAGGAAAAAATAGCCGTCCAGTGCCTTCAGGTTTTTTATGGTGGTCTAGCTTAAATCGATTCATCAATTCAACTATTAAATACATGCGGTTTTCCCCCACCCCACCTATGATCTCGTTCATATCATATTTATCTAGTCCATAGTGTTATTTCGTTTTCTTAGTTAAAGTTACCATAATGCCTACCAGTCTAAGTGAGTCGAAATTGTATTTCACATTGTTTTTTATTCGATGATTGAAGACAATCAATAGCATATTCTGATAATAGATTTCTTACTGGTTCATACTTAACCGTTGATAATAGTGTAATGAACGAGAAATAAAAGAACTTGACTGTTCCTTTGCAGATGCCAACCAATCGTCTCAGACTTCATTGTTCTTTCATTTCCATACTAATCGTTTTCTGTTCCAGCTCTTTTCTCTTCGATCTTCTTAAGCTTCTGATGCCAGATATTCTATTCTTGATTAGCGTTATATACTACTTATGTCAATATAAGTAATACATATGGGATAGTTTTATATTCCGGTCATTTTCAATTAAAATTTATTCATATTTTCAGTTCATTTTAATTGCTAAATGTGTAAGTATGAGAGATTGTTTATGATGTTGTAATGTGGTGTATACTACTGATCTTGACAGATATAAGTAGTATGTATCATCAATTGAAAGTGAAATGTCTGGAGGCAGTAGATTAAGAAGATTAAAGAAAAAGGGAACGAGAACAAAGAATGATTAGTGTGGAAATGAAGGAATAGTGAAGTCTGGGATGATTGACTGACATTTTACAAATGTAGTATTTACTGTATAGTTCTCAGATTCTACTGAATGATACTGTGTAATGTTGTATGAAAGTACATTTGGTTGTTCCCATTGGTATACTCGTTCACAACAGTAGTAGTATATGTTAATTTTAGGAATCCATCCGAATAAATTTCTCAAGTTAGTTCATAGTATCAGTTGGAGTTATATCACTGAAGATAAAGAAGCTCCGGGTAACCATAGTTTCTAGATTGTATTATTTACATAGACAATATCTATTACACTATAAGATTTAATTGACAAGTTCAATGTTTCCTAAAGTTAATATCAGAAGTCAATTGAAGCTAGATCACCATGATCTCAGCTACTGAAATTACTATAATATCCACAAAAACTCCTTCTGATATTAATCAACCCATCCTCACTAGTGACTGGCTTCATGAGGTATTTCCTGGAGTTCTAGTGAGAAGCAGTGACCAGTGAAGTTCAACCTGGTCTGTTGTGAGATATCAACTGACTGAAGACAAGGGTGGATGTGTCACTCAATTTCGTAGATCGGTTGAAGTTAGACATTAACACCGTTGGAGATTCTGTAATTTTGTATACATATACATTCGATTATCCCCCACTTGTGTTCTCCTTCAGTATACACTGAATTTACACCAAATTGATGAATTGAAGTTGAGAACTTGACAGTGACCTAACTCATTGAAAACTTTACATTTAACTAACTTTACATCAAAATGTTTTTTTAGAAAAAAAAATATAAATTAGAAATAATTCATTTGTATATTTTCTGTCAACAGTTCTTTCTCATCATCATCATCATCATCAAATCATCATCATTACCACTTTCATCTTCATCATCATCTTAATCATCTTCATCAGCCAAATCATCATTATCATCCAAATCATCATCATCATCATCCAAATCATCGTCATCATCCAAATCATCTTCATCGCCTAAGTCATCATCATCATCGTCCAAATCATCTTCATCATCATCCATATTATTCAATTCAACTTGAATTAATCATCAAAAAGACAAAAAACAAGATTTCATCTATTTCTTCTCTTATCATCAAACTAATTAAAGAAGACATAAATAAAAAGAAAAAGGAAAAAAAAACAAAAAAAAGGAAAGAAAAAAGAATAATATTGATAAATCAATTTACATAAATCTATTTTAACTAATGAATTAATTTTATAAATAATCAATCAATCAATCAATCAATCATTAGGGATAATTTGAAATTATTGATTAATTGATTGATTGATCGATTATAAAAGGATTATCATTATTATTATTACCATTATTATTATTATTATTATTAATTATGTCCAGTCTGGATAAGTCTTCTTCATCCAATCCAATGATAAGCATTCAAACGAGAAGTAAATAGGGAAGAAGAAGAAGAGGAATGAGAAGAAGAAGAAGAAGAAGGGGAAGAAGAAGAAGGGGAAGAGGAAGAAGAAGAAGAAGAGGAAAAGGAAGAGGAAGAAGAAGAAGAAGTAAATGAAAGAAGACATAAAAACTTGAAATGATAAAAATAGATAATGATAACAAAGTAAATGACAAAAAAAATATAATCATATAACTAATAATAAGTAAGAACTACTAATGAATTAAGAAAGTAGTATATCATTCATTATATATAGATAAATTGAAAAGTATTCAACATTTAATCAATAATAATTAGGTTATATTTTGATGATAATGTTAATTGTTAAATGGGATAATTGGGTGTTGTTACCCTTTTTCCCTATCCTCTCTTTGTCTTTCTAAGTGTGTATGCGTTCGAGGCATTCATATGACAATAAGTTTTACTTTAATATTATCAATTAAATATAGTGTAGTGTGGTCTACTTATATTCATATAAGTAGTATATGGTGATGATTAGACAAGTCTATATTTGCATAAGTACCAATAGCAGGATTTCAGATTACAACACACTAGTACCAGCTATACTTAGAATGATAAAATTATAATATTGTGGTGTGGTTTACTTATATCCTCATAAGTTGTATATGGTGATAGTCAAACATAGAATGTATTTTAGTAGAACACCGATAAGGAAAGAACAGGCAACGAAGTTCAATTGGTAGAAAAATGCATGAACAATGGAAATAAAGAAGATGGATTAATATTTACAGAAGGAACAGTGAAGATTGAGACAATGAATTGATAATTTGCAAATTGACTGTTTACTGTATGGTTATCAGAATTTTGTTGAGATAGTCTGTAATTTGTGCTTAAATTCATTCGATTGTTCCCACTGATGTTCTTGTTCACTACACCCTTTCCATGTTTAAATTTTCAATCAAGTCATCTCAAGTGATTCACATTTCATTAATTTCGTTTTTCTCACTACACTGATATGAGTTATGAGAATCAGGACAAATGTATGGTAGGTGTACACTTATTAATATGATTAAAACCAACAATGATTTCATAGACTAATATCTTCAGGGAATTACTATCTCACAACAGACCTAGCTGAACTCCATTGGTCACTGCTTCTCTATAGAACTCCATGAAATACCTCTTGAAGTCAGTCACTAATGAGGCGGGATCGTGGATGCGCACTGTTGAGGAGCCCTACAATAGAACAAAACGGTCATCCAGTGCTTCCAGGTTTTTTATGATGGTCTAGCTTCAATTGACACTCATGATTTCAACTATGAAAATACTAAATCTCCACAAAACCCCTTCTGGTAATAATTGATTAATAGTTTACAAATTAACTGTTTACTGTATGATTGTCAGATCTTAGTAAGATAGTTTGTAATTTGTACTTAAATACATTCGATTGTACCCAACCGGGGTTCTGTTCACTACAATAGTTCTACAATGACATATCTAAACTAATTTAAACAAGAGGGAATATTGTTACAATGTAAATGATGAGTTCAATCGAATTTTCATTGGACTTCAGTTCATGTCTAAATTGCTCAATGATAACGTCTCAATTATTTAAAATTGATGAAACCGGTTTAAATATATCATAAGACATCGATTCTCTTAGATTCTAGATAGTTCTTTATGATTAGTATTAATTAGCAAGGAATGGTTGATTACGGTTTCCTACTAAGTAGCTTCTCTATTCTGTATAGAAACGAAACCTTAATTAATTCATTTGTATTGGTTGTCTGAATCTTCTGATTGATGTGTTACAACTACAATTGACCAGTCTCTTATTGGAATATGTGCATCCTGTGAGGATACCTACTTATTTACTTACTTACTTACTTACTTACGCCTGTTAATTACAATGAAGAATAGCCCGCCGACCACCATTCTTCAACTCACTCTGTCCTGGACCTTCTTTTCTAGTTCTATCCAACTTCTGTTCATTCTTCTCATGTCTGTCTCCATTTCTCGGCGTGATGTGTCGTTTGGTCTTCCTCTTCTCCTTGGACCGTCAGAATTCCATGTGAGGGCTTGTTTTGTGACGCAGTTGTGTGATTTCTTTAATGTGTGTACCATCCACTTCCGACGCTTCTTCCTGATTACTTCCTCCACTGGAATCTGGTTTGTTGTCTCCCACATTAGGTTGTTGCTGATAATGTCTGGCCAACGGATCCGAAGTATACAACTGTTAATAAACACCTGTATCTTCTGGATGATGGCTTTAGTAATTCTCCAGGTTTCCACCCCCATACAGTAGAACTGTCTCGACATTTGTATTGAAAATTGTGATCTTGGTGTTGGTTGACAATTGTTTTGAGTTCCAGATGTTCTTCAGTTATAAATATGCTGTTCTTGCTTTGCTGATCCTCGCCCTCACATCTGCATCAGATCCACCGTACTCACTAATGATGCTGCCCACATATGTAAAGTATTTTATATCCTCCAAAGCTTCTCATTCAAGTGTGATTCGATCGATGCATGTTATGTTGTATAGGAGAATCTTGCTTTTTCCTTTGTGTATGTTGAGACCTACTGTTGCTGAGGTTGCTGCTACATTGGTCGTCTTCTCCTGCATTTGTTTTCGCCTGTGCGATAGATTATCACAAGATCCCCAAATTAAAAATACATTTTGTTCAATGCTAAAACTAGAGCTGATAATTTAAAATTGAGATGTATACTACTTATCAGTAGCTTATTTGTTTCAGCCATTTTATATAACAATCAGCTTTTTGTAACTAGATTATTTGGAAAATGATCTTAGATATTCACGTTTGTCTATACAGCTTCTCAGAAAATTGATTCTGGTATTCGCTATGGCAAACTTGACAGAATAACTAAGAAACCCACTGAATTCCTTTACTGTCGCAACCAACATGTCTCTGATTGGGCTCTTTTATAACTATTACAGTGAAATGTCGTAAACTTTTCACAAACGCACCTGAATAAGTTATGAGACTATTAGGCATAATGATGTAATTTTGATAGTTGAGATCATGAGTGTCAATTGAAGCTAGACCACCACGTAAAACCTGTAAGCAATGGACTGCCGTTCCATTCTATTATGGGACTTCTCAGCAGTGTGCATCCACGATCCCGCCCCGCCTCGAATCCAGAACCCATCAATCTCGCGCTCGAGCGCTTAACCACTAGACCACTGAGTCTGTGCAGCGGTATGTTAAAAGAAACAAAAAAACAGATAACTTGTTAAAATATCCAGATGGCAGGAACACGTAGTTCAGATATTCAAGCAGGCATATAGCTTATACTCAATGTCAAGAACAAACAGTTGACGATTCATTGTAGAATAAAAAAGGGATAAATAAGTTTTCAAAAGATTAGAATGTCTTACTGGGAGGATAACACATTTTGCATATGACTAGAAGATGCTTCTAATGAGAAACAGATATATATAACTAGATAGATCGAATGACCTATGTACAATGACAATGAAGACAATTATAACTGAGTAAGAATAAAGAAAATATGACTTTCACAAGAAAAGGATAATGAAATAAATGATATCCACTAATACATGCTATCATGTATTCGATAGTAAACAAATGAAATCGGTATGAATCACGTAGCAGTATCATATTCCAACGGTTAGAATGACAACAATGATTGTTGTTCTAGAAACGTAAACATATCAGAATACTATCAGAAGGGGGGTTTTGTGGAGATTTTAGTAATTTTTTTGTATAGTTGAGATATGAGTCAATTGAAGCTAGACCATCATGGAAAACCTGAAAGCACTGGATGGCCGTTTCGTTCTATTTTGAGACTCCTCAGTAGATCTCAACTATATAAAATTACTAAAATCTCCACAAAACCTCTTTCTGATAATGATTATATGCTCACTAGTGACTGGCTCCATGAGGTATTTCATGGAGTTCTAGGGAGAAGCAGTAACCAGTGGAGTTCAACCAGGTCTGTTGTGAGATAGTAACTCACTGAAGACATTGGTGAATGGTTGCTCAATTAAGTGAACTGTTGAAGTTAGACATTCACACCGATGGATGCCGTCCAACTCAGTGGTCTATAGGTTAGGCGCGAGACTGATAGGTCCTGGGTTGGAATCTCGCGAAGCGGGATCGTGGATGCGCACTGATGAGGAGTCCCATGACAGGACGAAACGGCCGTGCAGTGCTTCCAGGTTTTCCATGGTGGTCTAGCCTCAATTGACTCATGATCTCATTTATGTAAGATCAGAATACTACTTATTTGGACTAACTTTAACATACACATAAACTAAATAGCTCAAATGATTATATAACTTCATTTCATGATAAAATTGAACATTCCCAAATGAAATTTCAAATCAAATCATAAGATCCATGTGGAAGTCATGTGATCAATCAATGAGATTTAATAACAACTGATAATAAGTTTTTCATAGTTGCCCCCAAATGCCCTGGTACGGTCGAGAATGGGGAGGGTCCACCCTCCCTCTCCAAATGCTCACACATGGCCACGAGTATATAGCCTCTAACAGAGAAGTCCTACTCACTGCCTTCTCGTGACATTATTGTTGTTTACGAAATGGAGAGGACGAAAAGCGAATGTCCAGCGCTTTAACCGGGTTGGTAGACGCAAAGGGTCCACCTAGGGAAGTTGGAAAACCCTCATTCCAAACCAATCATCCACATGGGCTCCAGTGATCCTGAGGGAACAAATGGCGTATGAATCAATCGTTGGTTACTGGCTACCATGGGACTGCATTTTCTTACGATGCTCCACTCTCTTGTGGATCAGATCTTTAGGTCAAAGGTTCTGGGTGTGGCCCCGTAAGAAAACCACCTGCTTCAGTTTGGGCACCCAGGCAGTATCACATCCCTCATACAAATCAAATGAGATTTGTATGGCGCATATATATCTGATACCCCTTTGTACTAATATTTATGTGTTTAAATAATAATAATAAACATGAATCACAACAATAGCTGAAGTTTCCATTAATTCCTAGATAAACGTTTTTTCATTATAATCAAAGTAGTAATGTGGTATGTGCTACTAATGTCGATAGATATAAGTAGTATGTATCATCAATCGAAAGTGAAATGTTTGGTGGGAGAAGCTTGAGAAAATCGAAGAGAGTAGGACGAGAACAGAGAGTGGTTGATATATAGATGAAAGTGTTATATCTCGAACTTAGATTCTTAGTATGTCACGTAATACTTGAACACTCGAACGCTAGGACCCTCCCAAGTCGCAAAATGAGAAAACAGAAGACAAGTAGAAGGAATGTTATTCCAAACAGTGTCGATTATGGTACAAAACTGTCAGGTATTTATAGTTTTTGGCTGAAAGTAAGTCATCATTTCGGACAGCCAATAGGCTCATAGGGGGTCCATCTTATTCATCCAATAGGAAAACTACACGTCGACATTCTAAAATGTTCCTCTAGCAGTGATTGAATGGAATGTCTTCAGCTCTTTCTGGGCCTCTTAAGGCTTCCTTGAGTTTGTCAATAAACCATCCTTATAGAAGGAACATTCAAGTTTGAGACGACCGATTGGCATTTTGCAAATGAAGTATTTACTGTATGGTTCTCAGATTATACTAAGATATTTTGTAAATTTTGCATTGAAATACATTTTGTTGTCCCTTTTATCATTATCATCATCATATTGTTGTATTCTCTGCACTAAATAGTTTAAATACGAAGCATTCATTGTCTTTCTAGACATGATTCCCGGCAAAATCACTTTAGAATCTCCACGCTAACGACTAACAGATTGTTTCATTGACATAGATTTCGACTAGTCTTCCTTCTTTGTCCACATCTATAGAGAAACCTATCAGCTGTTAAATACGATGGCATATGATAACAAAATAAATGTGCGAATTGTTGTATCCTGTGAACGCTAATTAGAATACAGTGAACTTATCGATCGACCCAATGATACACGGAAACCTGTACGAGCAGTCTACAGCCTTTATCGATCCTGCTATCTGCCTAGCCCAGCCAGTTAAGTCCAGAACAGCCTCTGCAATATGAATCATTATTCTCAAACATACTGAGTTGCTATACCAAAAAAACTGACCACATCGTACCATAAAATAGGAAACAACATTTGTACAAGATTTGACTAAATGTGGCTGTGAATAGGGGGAACAGTAATTAATAGACTAAGGATAACTCAAGAATGGTAAATCGTATAGTAATAGTCTATGGGTCAAAATGAAGCTTATAATAAGAGGGACACGAGTATGGATACTTTAGTTATTTAACAATTTTACAATAGGAAATACACATATCATATTGGTCCATAAATGGATGTCAAAAGTTACCATTCATAATCCTCGTCAGGGTATAACAGTTCCGATGTCAGTTCAGTAGTCTAGAGGTTAAACGTTCGCACGCGAGACTGAAGCCCCTGGATTCGAACCCCGCCATCCAAATCGTGAATGAGCACTGCTGAGGGGTCCCACAATAAAATGAAACGGCCGTATAATGCTTCCAAGTTTTCAATGGTGGTCTAACATCAATTGGTTTATGATCTCAATCAAAAACTTGATAATCTCTACAAAACCATACTGATTATATCGTAAGCATTGAGGAGCTCGTATTTGTCCATGAACGGATCTCAAAAGTTACCATTTATAATTCTCATCGGGATATAACACCTCCCACTTCTTTGAAGACTCGAAGTTTAGATCCTGACTTTAAGTTTCCGGACTTCAATACAATAATAAATTAAAATCCGTTTCAACAGAACAAACTGTTATTCGCTTATAAAGAGATTCATTCTGAAGTATATACTGATGATGTTGTTTAAAATGACAATGAAAGCTTCATGATTAAATTATCCAACTTATAGAGTACAATCATTCGAAACTAACCAATTACAAACTAGTCATTCAAAATGTAGATCATATGAAAGAACTCTAAAACATAAGTCAATGATGAACTTACTGAAGGTTAAGAACTATGTTACGAGTAATTAACACATTATAACCAACTATAGATAAAGTAGACTGTGAGGATGGTCCACAGGTGAAGTCGAGGAAGCCCTAAGAAGCCCAGAAGGAGCCCGACATATTCCATCCAATCAGCTTTGAGGAGATTATTCTAGAATTACTACGTGGAGCTTCCCTATTGGACAATGCTGATAACTCCCTGTGTGGCGATTGGATAACTACAATGATGATTTTGTTTTTACTAAAAACTATAAATACCTGGCAATTTTGTACCATAATAGACACTGTTTGGAATAACATTCCTTCTACTTGTCTTCTGATTTGTGACTTGGGAGGGTTCTAGCGTTTGAGTGCTAAAGTATCGTGCGATAGACTAAGAAATCTAAGTTCGAGATACAAGATAGACAAGAAATCCAAGTACCATAAGCTAACATTAAGTTAGCACATTAACCCTAAAGCCTTATAACCGTCATGATCTCAAACCATAGACCCTAACCCGGAAATATCGGTTTTATCATCTAGTGCTTCCTATTAACAGCTTATTCACAATAGTATTTTAAACTTGAGCTAACATTTAACATCAGCCATCTTAAATTCACTCGATGTTATTTGCTTGTATCTTCCCATTATTGTTTAGGACTGCAATTGATCAGTCTTTCATTAGCATATGTGCATAATGTGTGAACTGCCTCGGTACGGCCTTAAGTCACAGGAATTATGACCTATTAAGTCTTGATAGCCAGTAACTAAGTGGATAACGCGATGGCGTTCGGAGCGAACGGTTCTAGGTTCAAGTCCCAGAGTGAACATCAACTCTGAGATGCAAGTACATCCAGCTGACGAGTCCCAAAATAGAACAAAACGCGCGTCCTGCTAGCCGCTATCCATCTTTGTTTCTCAGCTATCTTAATTTTTATTGATCACTCAAGGCACTCGATATACTATAGTTTTATCCACACAAAATATCATTGAACAATGAGTGACATGAACAAATTGGCGGAGGAATCGATGTTACAAAAAAGTGATTTGAAGTTACTGGCACGAGACTGGTAGGTCCTGGGTTCGAATCTTGAGAGTGCGGGATCGTCGACGCGCCGTGGTGAGGAGTCCCATAATAGGACGAAACGGCCGTCCAGTACTTCCAGGTTTCTCATGGTGGTCTAGCTTCAATTGACTCATGATTTCAACTATGAAAAACACTTAGTATTTGAAAGCTGTAGATACTTCCTAGCTCCCAGTACATATTGTTTTGCCTTTGATTTTGTATTTGATCGTGGATGCTTTTTGTTGAGGAATTCCAAAGTGATATGAAATAACCGTTTCTATCTCTCTGGTTCTGAATTATTCTCCAGATAGTATCGGTCAGTCTATTATAAAAAAACTTTCTTCATAAGTAAATGAGAATTAACGCTTGAATCTTTAGTGGAAATTATTAAAAACTAAATTTCATTAGTTGAGATCATGAGTCAATTGAAGGTAGACCACCATGGAAAACCTGGAAGCATTGGACGGCCGTCTCGTCCTATCATGGGACCCTCCTCCTCGTGGGTTGGTTGAAGTTAGACATTAACACCCTTGGATGCCGGCTCAGTCGTCTAGAGTTTAAGCGTTCACGTGTGAAACCGAAGGTCCTGGGTTCGAGTACCGCGTGCGGAATCGTGGATGCGCACTGTTAAGGAGCTCCGCACCAGGACGAAACGACCATTCAGTACTTTCAGTGGTTCTCTGACATTGATCGGTTCATGATCTCAATTGAAACTCAACAATCCCCACAATCCTATACTAATAATTACCTCATATTCATGTGTCTTTTTTACACGTTATAAAGTAGATGATTCTTTCTACTCTGGATTAGACTAGAATTTTGTTTTACAATGGTAAAAGCATTTAGTTTTTATCAGAAGGGGTTTTTGTAGATATTATAGTAATGTCATTAGTTGAGATCATGAGTCAATTGAAGGTAGACCACCATGGAAAACCTGAAAGCATTGGACGGCCGTTTCGTCCTATTGTGGAACTCCTCACCATTGCGCATCCACGATCCCGCCTCACGAGTGACCGGCTTCAAGAGGTATGATTACACTATTTTAGAGTTGAGACTACTATTACGTAATTAAGCCAGTGGTAAATACAGGTCAGTATTGTTGTTTGTATAATCATAATGTCTTATCTGGTAAGTTCGGTAAAAAGTACAAGTTACTTGTTCCGAATATAACTTTTCTAATCAGTTTGTAAAAGTAAATAAGCATAACATACCACATTTACTGTTGACATAATGCTATTCGAGGAATCATTTGAACAACAGAATAGAAAAAAAAATAACGTAACAAGGAATTGCGGCTTGTTATGTTTGTTTTTTTGATAAGTCTTGCCAATTGAACGCTATACACGCATCCTAAAGCTAGTCTCGTAACCCCCATGCTAGAACTACAAAGCGACTTCAACACGAGTGAAAAGGCACAAAATATGCAAGAAGCACTTTACTTCAAAGGTTCATTCATGTACAGAAAATATAGGGTTTATGCAGTATTTTCAAAGTCCTTGGGTTTTCCTGAAAATTCTAGAATACTGCTGAACATAGTAACAATGTAGTAACCAGCCAATCAGAACCTCTACATGTAACTTTTCACTTTGATGATGTTTCTGGCACAACTTCTAATCAAACGCTGATTGGATAAAAGTGCTTCTTAATGTTTCCTCAGCTAGTCATGTCTTTTGCAAGAAATCGCCCCAATAGTTTTTAGTACACATCTCAAAGTACTTCAACTAAGTCAGTGATCTAAACTTATCTTTTCTATATTGTTTTCTATTATCTAATGAAATAAAGCCATCTGTTATGTACATAGGACTCTTTATAAACAGTTTTATAATCTGATTGAAGGTTATCCTCAAGGATTCTAATTCACCGATTAAATCAATAGATGAAATTCACCATACACATTCAACAATGTTATATCCTAGTGAAGATATTGAGTACGGGTAACTCCTAGGACCTATGAATGGACGACTATTCTATATATATTCTTATTGAGTAACTGGATTATGTATATCTATATTCATCTTATTATAAGCTCCATTTCGATCTATGGATTATTATTATACGAATTACTGTCCCGAAATTATTGTCTCCCACGTTCACGGCCACATTTGGCTTGATCCTTTACAAACGCTATTTCCCATTTTATGGTGTCATGAGGCCTGTCTGTCTGGTATATAAACCGAGTATGCTTGAAATGAATGATTCGCATAACAGAAGCTGTAATTGGTGTTCTGGACTCAATTGGAAGAGGGCTAGGCGGACAAGAGACCAATAAAGACATTAAACTGCTCATACCAGTTAAACATCATTGATTTGGCACAGTGTTAAGATTAGACAAGTCGTATTTCGATTGATGGATAATTCACGTGATAAAAAGTCGGACATAAAACCAATAACGAATTGGCGTACAGTCTTCTTTTATAAAGTCATAACACATGTCATATTCATAAAGCTATAAAGTTGAAAAAAAGACTGATCACTGACAGTCCTGAATGCTAACTGAAAATTACAAATCCTTAAAACACTAATAATAAGATAGCATTCGATCAGCACTAAGAAGGACTTGACACGCATGACATTGATCACCACCCAGTGATCAATCAATTATGATTACATGTCAGTCCTACAAGAAGGTCGGTCGCGTCCCGAATAGCTCAGTGGTAACATCTCTGACTGTGAAGCTGAGTGACACGGGATCGAATCGGTCAGGGAGCACCAGTTCCCTCAAGATTACAGGTACACCTTGCTGACGAGTATCAAATAGCACGAAACCCGTGTCCAGTGTTTCTTGTTGACCACCTCCAACCACCATCTTATAAGAACTTTCATCTAAATTAGAGTGAATAGTTCCACAGTATTTGAGCGCCGAGTTGATGTAAGACAACATTAAATAGGAAGAATATATTTGAATTTGAAGTAAATCCAACGTTTTGCCTGGTAATCTGGTCTAAGCTTTTTTCAAAGAAATATCAATAAGATTATCATCATGATGAAAACTAATTATGAAAACTCAATTGTATATTGATCATAAATTCAGTCATTGTAACCAAGGTGAAAGAAACAAATGAGTTACCGATTGAATAAGTCATGAGACTGGTATAAAAAAAGGGGTAAAATACAAGTTCAAAAAAACATACATGGAATAACCCGTCTGTATAATGAATCCGTATACAAAAGGATAGCGATAGACAGTAACAACATAAAGAATATAGAATTAATTCACTTTAACTTTACGTGTTGGATACTGTTCTTGTTGTTGTGGTGGTGGTGGTTTAGTTGTTGTTGTTGTTGTGGAAACAGATGATACATTCCAATAATAAAATAATTGACCTACTAATATATAATTACATAGACTAGCTAAAATACATGATAGAATCATTAGATAATCACCAGTTTCTTGAATTGATGTAAATATACGTACAGTTGAACCTAAAGCAAATAAGAATAATGTGATAGCTGATAATTGTCCTGTACTTCCATTATTATAATTTGTCCAGATTTGAGCAAACTAGAAGAATAAAACAGAAAATTATAGAGAGTCGAACAACTGTTTAGAAAAAGGCGGGAAAGTAAATCCCAAAACATACTTACTTACACCTGTTACCCCTCGTGGAGGAGCATAGGCCGCCCACCAGCATTCTTCATCCAACCCTGTTCTGGGCAATCCTTTTCAGTTCTTTCCAGTTAACATTCATCCTCTTCATATCTGCTTCTATTTCCCGACGTAATGTGTTCATTAGCCTTCCTCTTTTCCGCTTCCCTTCAGGATTCCAAGTTAGAGATTGCCTTGTAATGCATACTGGTGATTTCCTTAATGTATGTCCTATCCACTTCCAGCGTCTTTTCCTAATTTCCTCTTCAGCTGGAAGTTGATTTGTCCTCTCCCATAAAACGCTGTTGCTGATAGTATCCGGCCAGTAAATGTTGAGTATTTTGCGAAGACAACTGTTGATAAATACTTGTACCTTCTTGACGATGGATGTAATGGTTCTCCACGTTTCAGCTCTGTACAGTAAGACTGTCTTGACGTTCGTATTGAAGATTCTCACTTTCAAATTAGTTAACAGTTGTGTTGAGTTCCATATGTTGTTCAATTGTAGGAATGTGGTCCTTGCTTTGCCAATCCTCGCCCTTAGATCTGCATCCCATCCTCTTTGTTTATCAATGATGCTTGCCATATACGTGAATGTTCCCACCTCTTCCAGAGTTTTGCCATCAAGTGTGATTGGCTTGGTGTTTTCCGTGTTGTATTTGAGAATCTTGCTTTTTCCTTTGTGTATGTTAAAAGCTATTGATGCAGAGGCTGTTGCTACATTTGTTATCTTCGTCTCTATTTGTTCGTGTGTATGGGATAGAAGGGCTAGATCATCTGTGAAGTCCAAATCGTCTAATTGATTCTGAGTTGTCCATTGTATTCCGTGTTTCCCCTCAGATGTCGAAGTCTTCATAATCCAGTCAACCACCAGAAGAAAGAGGAAGGGGGAGAGTAGACAGCCTTGTCTGACTCCGGTCCCTACTGGAAATGCATATGTCAACTGTCCTCCATGCACTGTAGTCCGTCGTATGAGTTCTGGATAATGTTGACAATCTTTTGAGGAACTCCATAGTGTCGAAGAGGTTTCCATAATATTCTCCTGTCCACACTATCAAACGCCTTCTCATAGTCAATGAAGTTGATGTATAGTGACGACTTCCACCCAACTGATTGTTCGACCATGATCCGTAGTGCGGTAATTTGGTCTGTGCACGACCGATTCTTACGGAATCCAGCCTTTTGACATCTAAGTCGGGCGTCTACTGCGTCTTTCATCTGGTTCAGCAACAATCTATTGAAAACTTTCCCTGGTACTCACAACAGTGTGATGTCTCTGTAATTCTCACATTTGCTCAGATCTCCTTTCTTTGGTATCTTGATGAAGTATCCTTTTTTCCAGTCTATCTGTGGCACATTTTCTTCCTCCCAAATCTTCTTGAATAGAAGGTGA
Source organism: Schistosoma mansoni (assembly GCF_000237925.1). Lineage (NCBI taxonomy): Eukaryota > Metazoa > Platyhelminthes > Trematoda > Strigeidida > Schistosomatidae > Schistosoma > Schistosoma mansoni. The sequence goes on from NC_031496.1 coordinate 2,367,145, forward strand.
AGCATGTTTGCAGTTACTTCAATGTCTCGGGTGTGTTAAGCCGATGAATTTAAAACAGGATAAATTATAACATACACACCGATAAAACAACTGGGTCATATTGAGGGACGATCATCAACAACAATTAACTGACAACGTAAAACTACAAGTTGAGGGAAAGAAATATTTCTTCCCTAATAATTCTTCGTCATAGGAAAATTGTGCATAAAATTGATATCAAATAGCGAACGGTGGTGTTTAGAATGCGTTTCTCCCCATCTAAATGTAAATTGTTACTCCAGGACTGGCCTACATCAACACCTGAACTAAGGATAGGGAGTGAAGTAGTCGAACGCGTTGACAACTTCATTTATCTTGGAAGTCTGGTCAGCCCTAATGGGTTGATGTCTGACGAAATGCTTGCACTGATTCAAAAAGCTCGTTTGACTTTTGCCAACATACATCACCTATGGGGAAGACGAGATATCCGTCCATCAATTAAGGGACGTGTATACTGCACAGCAGTTCGTTCTGTTCTACTTTACAGCTGCGAAATGTGGCCATTAAGAGTAGAAGATACTCGGAGGTTACTAGTATTTGACCACAGATGTCTTAAAAATATTGCTCGCATCTGATGGGATCACCTAGTGAGTAATAGTGAGGTTAGACACAGGGTATTAGGGAATGATGGTAAATCAGTTGATGAGGTTGTGAATCTTCATCGACTGAGATGGTTGGGCCACGTGTTACGTATGTCGGAACATCGATTACCACGACGCGCAATGCTGACTAGTGTAGGGGATGGTTGGAAGAGAGTTAGGAGCGGCCAAACCAAAACATAGCATCAGTGCTTGAAGTCACTAACTTCTAGTCTGAGCCATGTTGGCAGATGCACACTACCTGGTTGGGGTCCGCGTGACTATCGTAACCAATGGTTGGAGACTCTATGTGACATGGCTCAGAATCGATCACTATGGCGTAGGTGTATACACTCTTTATCTTCCCTTAAACCTTGAGATTAAAATTGCTTCATAACTTTTTTTCCTTCCTGTACTATATTCTTATATACAATCTTTCTTTTATATATTACCACCACTAAATTAACTACTTCTATGAATTTGGTGTTCATCTTGTTGTGCTAATGAGTGATGTATGACAACTTGGGCCGATGTCTACATGTGCCTGGTCCTACGTTGTAGTTGACTGACTAACTGATACCCTTAAACCGTTTCGATTAAATCTGTTCTACTAATGTTGATAGTACTTTTATATGATACACAAATCATCTAATACGAAATGACAAAAAAAGAAAAATTCATAAATGGAAAAATGAATATATATCCATTCATTAAACAATTAACTACCTTAGATGATAACATAATTGGTAGATTAACGGTTTGAAATAATATTAATATTGATAATGGAAGTGTTGGCGACAAAAGAACAGCTATACATGCCATATAAGTACAAGAGAATAAGACAGCTTTAATTTGTGAATATGTCCAAGTTATTGTCATAATAGCCAAAAGGAAATTTTGTATAGCTAAAAAAACTCCTTCACCATAGGCACTAAAACAAAGAAATAGTCAATTAAATATAGTTCATAAATTGTATGAAAGTTAAGGTTTAGTAAGGTTTGTAGATAATAGACATGGGAATATGTGAAAATTAATGTAGCTTGTATTTTGTTTCAGCCCCCAAATGCCCTGGTACGGCCGAAAGTGAGGAGAGTCCTCTTTCCCTTTCACATGGCCACGTGTATATAGCCTCTGACAGGGAAGTCCTAATCACTGCCTTCTCGTGGCATTACTGTTGTTTACGAAATTGAGAGGACGGAAAGCGAATTTTCAACGTCTTAATCGGGTTGGTGGACACGGAGGGTTCATCTAGGGAAGTTGGAAAACCCTCATTCCAAACCAATGGTGCACATGGACTCCAGTATCCTGAAGGAACAAATGGCGTATGAATCAATCGTTGACCACCGGCTACCATGGGACTGCATCTCCACACGATGCTCCACTGCCTTGTGGATCAGATCTTTAGGTCAAATGCTTCGGATGTGGCCCCCTAAGAAAACCACCTGCTTCAGTTTGGGCACCTGGGCAGTATTACAGCCCTCACACAAATCAAATGAGATTTGTGCGGCGCATATGTATTCGGTGCCCCTTTGTACCAATATTTATGTGTTCAAATAATAATAATAATAATAAAATAATCCTAAGGATTCAATTCACATTGGACTTGAGTTGATAAAGTAACAATTAACTTAGTGTATTTACAGTAGATGACTTACTGTAGAGAGGTGATTATAATCATGTTAATCCTAGAGAGATATCTGAATAGATCATCATGAACAGATATGACAAATTGATACCATAGATGATGAGTGAAAATGAAGAGGTCAGAAAAAAAGACATAGTTCGTTAACTGACGACTACATCTCAAACGTAAACTGGAAAGAAGATTACGCAATGGTCGTGAGCAACGAAAACAAAAGATACAAAGACAACTGTTAGTGAGACTATCTCTGCAAAGCTTGGGACTATTACTCACTCCTAGTCCAGATACTAAACAGACTAAACAGAGAGCCTTAGGTAACAGTTCAATTGGTTTCCGATTACCGACTATCTCTAAGCAACTTGGACACGAAATCGACACTAAGTGAGGCTAATAAGGTTATAGACAATCTAAAACGAGGAACAGTAGAGAGCCCGAATGGATTAACTCCGATCTTTAGGGATGTTGGTTCAGTTTCAGCAGCTAAGCTGACTGAGGTACTTAGCTACAGTTTGGAAGCTGTATATAATCTCATTTGACCGATAACGATTGTTGTTCGCCCCAGTTTTTAAGAAAGGACCGAAATCCCCCTGTAGAAACCGCAGAAGAAGCAGCTTGACTAATATATTATTGGTTTGGGCACGAGCAGTAACCGTGATCAGTTGTTGGAAATTTTGAATGACAGTTCACAACGATACGGATGTGTTCACTTTTTATCGTCCTGTCCTTCTTGAATTCCAGTATCCATTAATACATCTTTCCACACTGTCTTTTTGAAACCTATTTTAAATGCTTAGTTTCTCTCATTGTCACTGCTACAACATGATTTTAGTTGCTTTTGCTACTCTTGTTAATTTCATCTCGTCGTGCTAATATCATATGGTAACTTAGACAAACACATATCTGTGCCAGGCTCTACGTTGTCGACGGCTAAGTGGTTGAACTAAAACAAACAGTGACAGAACGTTTGCAAAACATTTTACACTGACACTACATCTACTTACTGAAAAAAATAAACGGAACTAGGTGAGTGGGGTTCAGAACTGAAACCTAGTGGTTGAAATTCGGATGCCTTAACCAGTAAACGATTACCTCAAGGTTCTAAACAGTCAAAGATTTTATAGATTGGTGCCACTTCTTCTTCTGGTCACTTCTAGTATTCTTCCTAGTAATTCCCACTTTAGGTAATACTGCTCGTCAATGAAGGCAGTGGCTGAGCATAGATACTATGTCTCAGTCGGCTTGAATGGAGGTCACAAGTGACTATGTAGCTCTTCTCAAAAATCCTGAAAATATATTTGATGTATTGGTCCTTATCTTCCCTTTGTAAGAACCGATGCATCGAATGTATTTTCAGGATTTTTGGACGGAACTACATAGTTAGTCATGATCACTAGAAGTATCTTGACATATTATTCACTCAGCTCATTTTAATTAGTGCATATAGACAAAAGAATCAATTATTCACCCCTACATCATCAATTTGATATTTATACACAAACTAGAAACTAAAAACATGTTTCTTTATTCTACTTCGAGACATTGTTTTGAGTGGAGGTTAGTGATATTATTCAGGTGCTGAAACTAAAAAAGATGACGAGAGATTAGGATCTAAGACTTAACGGTTGGAAATTAAGTGTTTTAACTACTACTGCCCCCAAATGCCCTGGTACGGCCGAAAGTGAGGAGAGTCCTCTTTCCCTCTCACATGGCCACGTGTATATAGCCTCTGACAGGGAAGTCCTAATCACTGCCTTCTCGTGGCATTACTGTTGTTTACGAAACTAAGAAGACAAAAAGCGAATGTCTGGCACTTTAACCGGGTTGGTGAAGACGGAAAGTCCACCTAGGGGAGTTGGTAAACCCTCATTCCAAACCGATGGTGCACATGGACTCCAGTATCCTGAAGGAACAAATGGCGTATGAATCAATCGTTGACCACCGGCTACCATGGGACTGCATCTCCTTACGATGCTCCACTGCCTTGTGGATCAGACCTTTAAGTCAAAGGCTTCGGGTGTGGCCCCCTAATCAAATCGTACATTGTTCAAACTAGTTAATTAACATGAATAATATATATTCAACAGAATGTTATATAAAGAAACATATTTATTTACCTGAATGGGAATCCATTAGCATGTGAATAAGCGCTTACAGATGTAAAAGAGATCAACTCCAGTAATATTGACAATATACTCAAGCCAAATGCATTTTTACATTTTGCAATTTTTATAACTTGTGGAATTTTAACTATTCAAAAAAAAATTTTAAAAAAAACTACAATTACTGACTACAAAAGGAATTGGAAACGACTTACCAAGTGATGAGCCAATAATTATACCATATCCTAATAATTTACTAATAGTTGCTTTAAAACATGGACCTAAATAGAAGAGTAGATGAAGTTGGCTATTTTTTTCTTCGGAAGATTACCATCAAATAAATCTCCTTCTTTTGTAAACTTATAAAAGCATTCTTTAGAGATTATAGGACTGATTAAATCTTCTAAAGCCATATTCAAATGTAATAAAAATGATTGAAGAGATAGATAGATAGATTAGTAAACTCCTTCAATTGATCTGTGTTTATATGAAAAATTAAAGAAAATAAGGATAAGAGGAATTAGTTGAATAAACAACATTTTAAATCAAGTAAAACTATTTGTAAAAAGAAAAACCGATCTAACAGCAATTCTAAATTTTAGATCAGAAGAGGTTTTGTGGAGATTTCGGTATTTTCATAGTTGAAATCATGAGTCAATTGAAGCTAGACCATCATGGAGAACCTGGAAGCACTGGACGGCCGTTTCGTTCTAGTATGGGACTCCCCCAAATGCCCTGGTACGGTCGAGAGTGGAGAGAGTCCGCTCTCTCTCTACAAATGCTCTCACATGGCCACGTGAATATATAGCCTCTGACAGGGAAGTCCTACTCACTGCCTTCTCGTGGCATCGCTGTTGTTTACGAAATTGAGAGGACGAAATTCGAATGTCCAGCGCTTTAACCGGGTTGGTGGACATGGCGAGTTCACCTAGGGGAGTTTGAAAACCCTCATTCCAAACCAATCATCCACATGGGCTCCAGTGATCCTGAGGGAACAAATGGTGTATGAATCAATCGTTGGTCACCGACTACCATGGGACTGCATCTCCTCACGATGCTCCACTGCCTTGTGGATCAGATCTTTAGGTCAAAGGCTCCGAATGTGGCCCCCTTAGAAAACCACCTGCTTCAGTTTGCGCACCTGGGCAGTATCACAGCCCTCCCACAAATCGAATGAGATTTGTGCGGCGCATATATATCTGGTGCTTCCTTGTACCAATATTTATGTGTTTAAATAAAAAAATGGGATTCCTCAGCAGTGCGCATCCATGATCCCGCACTCGCGAGATTCGAACGCAGGACCTACCAGTCTCGCGCCAAGCGCACTTAACCGATAGACCACTGAGTTGGCCGGCACCCAACGGTGTTAATGTCTAACTTCAACCAATCCACGAAGTTTGAGCAACCGTTTACCAATTGTCTTCAATGAGTTGATATCTCTACAACAGTGCTTCGAAGTTTTCCATGGTGGTCTAGCTTCAATTGACTTATGATTTCAACTATGAAAATTCTAGATTTGTTATTTCTGAACAATTTAGGGATTTACAACATGAAATAACAGAATATTTTCATTGAATACAAATCTTGTTCTGTTTTTTTGGAAAGATCTTTCTGCGCTGTGTATATTTACCAACCACACTATTTCCATTAGTTATTGTTTACATGTTCTAACAGAACCATCCCGTATAATCAATTTTTCATTAGACATATTAACTCTTCTTTGTAACTTTCGCTAAACGTAATCAGGATGCTTTATATTTTTAACGTTTTCATTAGAGGTGAATTTAAATAGACACAGGACGTAGTCGTAAGTTTACAGATACTATGAAGACCGACTTTAGGGGATCCCCGACCGTTGCTGCTACCTTGACGTGGTCAGGCCTGCCTACCGTGATGAACCAATCGAGCTATACTAGCTGGAACAATCGTTCCTCAAGGTCCTACCATGCCAGGCAGGTCGGTTGAAGAGCGGTAAGACTAAAAGCAGCAAACCAAGGTCCGAAGGCGAAGTCGTACTGCTGACTGTACAGAGGTGTGACAGCAGTAAGGTGTTTCCTTCAGACAACCAGCATGACGGCGATGCTGATTTCCGACAAGGATGGGTGGGGTTAGGAAAGGTTGACCCTAAAAATGCACACCTCACCTTATCCCACAGATATCCGTCTCCGGCGGTAAGGTCCCAACAAGTGCGGAGCTAACACGAAAACTACACAGAGAACGGTCGTGTGTGACTGGTTTCGAGCAGTTGTCCCTTGGGCACTGCGGTCACGCTCTCAGGTCATTAAGACCACTTCTTACCCAATTTCCTTTTCAGGTACCTCTAGAAGAACCCTTCCACGGCGTGGGCAACCGGGAAGTGATAACTGCCCTCATACCTCTAACAGCACTCAAGACTTTAGGGGATCAGTTTACAAATTTTAACTAGCATTTTAGATGATCAGATAGTACCATTTATTTCGGTAATCCAACTGCTTCATAAAACTATATACCAGACATACTATATTTAAATTTTGAAAAATAGTATGAATTTAGTTAAGACATACATTTTAAAATGTCAAAGGACAAAATTAAATAAAAACGAGAAAAGAAAACAACTTCAACAAACATCACTTGAACTAACTAATTCTGATGACAGTTCGCCATAAGCACTGACTCGACCAGTAATATCCGAGTGCAGAGACTGTACGAGGTCAATGTAATTCTTTGGTACTCATTTCAATAACAGACACTCATAGAACCTCACGATCAACAATCGAACGCTCCCTTAAGGTCAAGGAATACAACTATAGTCGGATGTCGAAAAGTATATCTGTAAATCAAAATCTGCCGAAAGGTGAATGCTTGGTCTATACATCTACGTCCAAGTCTGAAACCGGACTAGTTTTCTGGGGTTTTCTCTTCACAAGCACTAGTTGGACGTCGAAGTATTATTAAGATTAATATTTCAGACACTAAATTAGTTAAACTGATTCCACTGTGGTTGTCACAAGAGGATTTTCGTCCTTTCTTAAAGACTGAGACGATCAACGATCAAGACCAGTCATATGGGATTACGTCCAGTTCCTGGATTTTAGCTAAGATCCTATTTAATCTAATTGCTAAAACTGGACTACCACAATTTAAAATCTAAGGAGTGAATGAAAATCTCAGCCACGTCGGACGATGCTTTCTCCTAAGCTTAGAGTCAGTGCTTTCTAGAAATGGACGGCTGTCTGAGCATAGCTGCAATAGACGGTCTCTATTAACTGTTCGCTGAGCCGCGACACTGTAAGATCGGCCTGCCTTTCGGTTTGGTTCAGTCCACCTACTTGAGTATCAAAATCACCCACCACAAATACTACATCAGAGCGTCTAGCTTTTTGAAACAGGTTGAGTAGCTTCCCACAAACACCTTTAACTTTATCCGAGCCCCAATTAGTGGGAAAGTAGGCAGAAACAATGAAGAGGCAACAACGTATGTTCCTATCTTTTCGAGTTCTTACTGTCGCGTCTCGTCGGACAGCGAACAAGAGACTGTCTATTGGAATCCAATCTGCCAGGGCCTGTTCTGCTTTTAAACTTAATCCTATGCCTACACCAGTGAGGTCAGAGGAAGTAGCAGTAGGGCCTCCAGATACTCGAACGGTAAGTCATGAAATTTCCTTATATTGACAAGGTGAGGTTAAATGAACGAGTGTACTTGGATCCTGTTTGAGTGTTTCGGAGATGCAGCATATATCGATGGTGCGAGATCCTAGAGTCATAGCTAAAGAAGACTGTTGTCCTATGTGATACAAGGTTTGAACATCAAAAGACCTGACATTAAGGCATGGTTTCAAAAGACCAGGAATGACATTTCGTGAACACAAATCATTAGCATTGGTGGCGCGTGATGATAAAGATATGTCAGGAGAGTTAGTTGTGTGAATGGGAGAACTACTGGGAGGTGAGGGAAGGATTTGATCGCGGACAAAATGATCATGAATGCTGTTAGAGGTATGAAAGCGGTTGTCACTTTCCCACCTCCCATACCATGGAATGATATCTTTTCTTGAGGGACATGAAAACGAAGCTGGATTAATGGTATCCTCAACGACCTGAGAGCATGACCGCAGAGCCTAAGGGGCAACTCCTTGAGGTCGGCCGCGCACGGCCTTGGTGTTAACCGAGCACTTTAAAGTGCCTTACGGCCAGAGACGAAAACCTGTCGGTTAAGGTGAGGTGTGACATTTCTAGGGTTGGCCTTTTCTAACCCCCGCTTCCGTTATGAGAAGGAAGCATAGCTACAGATGATGGTTGTACGAGTGAAACACCTTGCTGCTGCCATATCCCTCTACAGTCAGTAGTACGACTTCTCCCTCAGACCATGAGTTGTTTTGTTTTACCGTTCTTCATCCCACCTGCTTGGCATAGCAAGGCCTAACGGAACATGTGTTCCAGCCAATATAGCTCGGTTGAGTTATCACGATGGGCAGGCCCGACCACCACATTAAGGTAGCGGCTACGGTCGGGCGTGGAATTTTAAAAAAACTTATCTGCTCCCATGTCTGATTTGACTGCCAATATCCCACTAAAAACCAGACGCACGTAAGGTCCCCAAATTCCCTGGTACGGGCGAGAGTGGAGAGAGTCCGCTCTCCCTCTCGAAAAGCTCTCACGTGGCCACGTACATACAACCAGTACCACATAAGTCCTACTCATTGCCTTCTCGGGGGTGTTGTTTACGAAATCGAGAGGATGAAAAGCGAATGTTCGGTGCTTCAACTAGGGTTGGTGGATATGGAGAATCCACCTAGGGGAGTTAGAAAGCCCTGATTCCAAATCAATGGTGCACATAGGCTCCAAGACAAAAGGTGTATGAACCAATCGTTGGTTAATGGCTACCACGTGACTGCATCTCCTTACGTTGCTCCACTGCCTTGTGGATCAGACCTTTAGGTCGAAGGCTCTGGGTGTGGCCCCTAAGAAAACCAACTGCTTCAGTTTGGGCACCCGAGCAGTATCATGGCCCACACGTATGGTGCATATGTATTCGGTGCCCCTTTGTGTCAATATTCATGTGTCCAAATAAATAATACTTGGTACTGCATTAACAAGTTCATAGTTTTCTCCATCAATATTAGATACATATCTCTAATAAGAAGATATGAGGGATGAATTTGTAGGTTGACTTATTTGTTTAATAATCCTTTAAAATTTTAGATGACGGCAAAAAGACTGATGGGTGATGACCCGAAGACGTTTACCTAAACGTCCTGAATATCCTAATAAACCATGGTTAAAATTTCTGCAAATAGATGCCTTCTAACACATGTATCAAACTACAAATTTGGTTAATTGTGTGGAAAAGTTGGTTTCCTTGTGGAAGTAAATGCTAGGAGCAGATAGTTTCGATTGTGCTGATCTACCAGAAGTTTAGGCTCAGAAACAGATACTTTTGCGATAATGTAGGGAGAGTAGCTGGTGTAAATCCCGAGACACTGCTCCGCCAGGGAGGCATGTAATGGAAGTCTCATAAATTCCTACCATAGTAGGAAACAAAGTAGACATTGTGTTACCCCCCCCCCTTAATTCAGACCAAATTTTCTCAAGAAATGCCGCCGTCATTTCCCCCATGGTCTGTTATATTTGCCCTATTCTGTTTGCTTATCATGAAAAAAAAGCGATGCTGAAATTTGACAATGACAATATGGCCGAGAGAATAACTTATTCGACGCTAATCCAGTACTAAGCTGTCCGTACGAAAAGTCAAGTTAAAATTAGCCATGAAACAGGTTACAACTACAGACTGACCAGACGACGTACATGTAACGCAAAAATTAGATAACCGCTAAACAGACTACAAACATTTGTTATCAGTCTTCAGTAGTTAGGACAGGAGGTCTATCGGTCCATATCAGTCTTTGCAATTTGTGACATTGTGTAGGTTCAATCTCACTTTATATAAATCAACAGGTGTTGATATCACGTATTCTGGTAGATATTTCCAGTAACTCACTACTCTGTGAGAGAAATGGAGCCCAAACGTAAACAACTAGGCCTAGGTTTCTGAACTTTCTTAGAATTTTATTCCATATTATCAGTCCCGGATGGAAGAAAAGGGTAAGACATATTAATACTAAGATCGTCTCTCAGTATACGACAAGCCAGTATTATCCCGTAATCTGAGGTAAGACAACGGAAATAAGTAAGGGTGTCTCAGTCTGTCTCCATAGGATAGGTCAGAGAGATCCTTTGGTATTTCGGTCCCTTGTCAGACTCGTTCCAGCATATCCGCCTCACAATTGAAACATGAACTCAGTGCTCAAATCCCATATTCCAAATGCGGTCTCACAAAATTCGGGTATAATACCCTCAGCATTTCTTCTAGGCACTGAAAAGACTTACAAATAGCCTATAAGTCCCTGAAGCCTTTAGATGCTGCAGCCTTGCAGCTACTCATAGTTTTGCAGTCGTTATTTATTATGACTCCTAGATTTGTGTAGTCCATTACTTTAGGCAACACGACTCCACATATTTTGTAGTGATAAGAATCTTAGTAGTTATTTATTTACATCATTACACTCTGTTCAATGTAAACTTCCAATGACCAACTATCCTTTCATTCAACCATTGAATTTAGGTCAACCTGTAATATTATTCTATCTGACATGTTGCGTATGGGTCTCTAAAATCTTTATGTCATCTTCAAAGAGTGGGAGAGATGACTTTGCTACCTTTGGTAGATCATTTGCATAAAGAAAAAATGAAGGGGACCGAGGATTGTACCTTGGGAAACTCAGCTTTTCACATATTCCCACGCTGAAAAAGCCCCATTTACTCGTACCCGTTGTCTCCTATCATTGAGAAAGATACTTTTCCGGTTTATGATTTTATACTGGACACCAATACCTTTCAGTTTTTATTCAAGACCCAAATAAGAGGCCTTGACAAAGGCTTTACTCAGATCTATGGAAATGACATTTATCAGAATATTTACATTTTTCGATGTATCCCAATCTCTTACAATGAGCAGATTTGTTAAGCGTGTTAGGCCATTCTTAAAACTATATCATTATCTGTCTAGAAGATTATCCCCTTCCATATAGTTCAAAATAGTCAACCGAATAGTCTTTCCCATTAGTTTGACTACCACACCTCTTGGACTAACGAGTCGATGGTTATTAGGTCTCAACTCCCCGCTTTATAAACCGGACTATTTATTGAATTTTCCTATCCTCTTGGCAGTTTGGACTGCTGCAAAGAAATATTCAACAGCATTTCCAAGGGTTCCGGAATTATATCCACCAGGATTGTCACGATCCTAAGATGAATATCTATCTTGAAATGTTGGAGTAAACACAAGATAGCTACTTTCTCAATAACCAAAGGACCCATCCACAAGTTGCCATTATGATAATTGATTCTTGGTCTTTTGCCATCCTCCATGGGACTAAAATATTCCGATAGAGATTCAGCCTTCGCAACACCATTTCTTGCCAATATCAATGGATTTTCTCGAGTCAAAAGTGATGGGCTTCTGCCACTTCTCTGAGTTAGACTCTCTATATGTGGGAACAACCTTTTCCGATTATTTTCACAATCCTTAACCGATCGTTTTTCACATGAATGTCTAGCCTTACTTATCAACGCTTTGTAAGCTTTCCCAGTCTTACAACAAACGGATCTGTACTGCACAGAGCCTGCGGATATGAACATACTCCAATGCTTTCTCCTACGTCTAAGAAGTTTCTTAACATGTTTGGCTAACTGTGATAGACAGTTGTTTGGTCCACATGCTACTAAGCATGGTATAAATGAGGACTTAACTAAACTAAGCGTACTGTAATGACCGAAATACTAATATCCGTTTCAACACGGCACTAATTAACAGAAGTTTATTCTATTTAGTCCAGACTGCGTTCTTCTGTATATCTTACGAAGTGTTTTAGAGTGATTTGTATTAAATTATATCAAAACATAAACTCTGCGTTCTATCTAAACGGTCCTGATTTAAGAAAGAATAAATATCGAAAGTAAAAGTACCTCAAACGGTATGGCCTGTGCTTTACAGTTAAGGGGTTTCTCCATCATAAACTAACGTTCTAAACACCAAAAAGAATGGTTGATAAACAAGAATTCGATACGTGAGAATCAATAAAAATATTCGCCAGCAAGATGGGATCAGATATATATCTGCATGGGTTCTAGCAACCTTCCCAGGCGGATAGTCAAAAGTTAACAGCCGTACATTGAACCATGCCTTGACCTTGAGTTTAGTCAAACACAACCTTGTCGTCAATGACCCGGCAACATGCAGCAGTAAACTAAGTAATAAGAGGTAAATATACAACCAAGATCAAATAACAAAAGCTCCGACAAGGAAGAGACCCGAATGAAGGGTAAAATGCAAGACAGGGGGAAGAAACAAATAAATGACACTACCGTCCAAAACAATGCTGTGAAGGTACTTTTAACGTTTTCTTTCCGCTACACATACCTTTAAATATAGACAATGCCGCTCCAATCCATGAACTAGTTTTCACTGACCAGTCCGTTTTTACAGCGAATTCCTGATATTTTTGCTGTACACACATTTGAGCGAGGTTTAACCCGGTTGTGTTATTTCACAGGCGCCTAATATGAGTGATAAGATAGCACGATTACTATTAGCTAACAGTGGGAGGATGTTTCTACAGGCAGTATCCTCGGTTGCATGAGTGATCACAAAGTCTAACAAGGAAGACCCTCGGTTTAAACCGAAACGTGTGGGTTCGAATATATATTTCATTTTAAGGCATGCCCCATTGCCATTTATTACATATTACGGCGTTTCACGTCTATCCACAAGGTACTATGTGTAATAAGGGAGCATGCAACATAATGTGAGAAAGAACTGGATAAAAGAACAGAATAAAAGATAGGCCAACAAACAAGCAAGCCCACACAATGCACTTACATTTATTAGCGAAAGACATAGCAAAAACCTTATTTTAAGATGGTTTAAAATAGAACTTCAAAGCTGTTAGTTCAACCCGCCACAACATATACATTCTTAATACCGCGAGTCTAGTCTTCAAATTTACTCATCAAACTTGGGTACAACCAAACCAAGCATATTTGGCCAGAGGTTTGCGGATAAATCGGCTTAATATCCATACACAATAAAATAAACGAAATATATATTTAAAACCTTTCAAATAGCTTTGGAAGTATATAGCACCCTAAAACCACTAAGGAGAATGTTCCGAACTACCACTTACTAACCCAGCACAGCACAAGTGATCTTCAGACATTCAGTGTAACGGAGTCAAACAAGTGGCACAAAATCTAACGCCTAACACAACTCTGAGGACTAGACCGTAAATTTTATCAGAAGGCAATCTTTATAATGCCCTATCAATCCACTAGGCTAACAGAAAAAATGTGATTCACCAAGCTTACATGATAACGTGTGATATTTCCACACTCTCAACAGAATAATACCGTAGTTTATATTTTATGGCCTCTTGAGATAGTAAAATGTTTGTACTCTGGTATCCCCGTCTGACTGTAACGTTTGATTTTTGACTAAGGGAAGTTTTAATTACTTCAGTATCTCATATACTTGAAAAGACGTAAGGTAGGTTTACAATAGGGTTGATCGAGGAGCATCCGAACCCAAGTAAATATCAGGCCTCGTTTTAAAACAACGTGCTATTATTACCCCTGCCTGTGGTTTCTCTTCTCTGACCTCATTACAGGAAAAGCGTGGTGATGGTTAACGTAGATTTACTTTGTAAGTAACTTTTATCACCACTCGCACATAATAATTCCACTTAATTTGTAGTCCCCCATTATACCCTTCCTGGGAAGGGAGCATATGATCAAGGAGCCCCTTAGTTGAGATTTCAAGTGAGTGTTGAAAATGATTCCTAGAATTTCAGAGGCCAGGTTTCCAGAGTATTTTTAGGGAAACTCCTTATCAACGTATGCTTCATAGACCTCAAAGTATTAGTAGGAAGAGACACTAAGGGCTCTAAACAGAGCACAGCCCAGGACTCTTCACCTATTGGTGTTGAGAGGAAGAACGTTCCCGTAATTTCAATAATTTATGCTATTCCACTATTATGGAAGAGTGGAAATATCTGTGAAACTCCATATCCTTACCCAGACCTATGGATCTTTCATATTCAGCGGGACCTGATGATCAAATTTACTTGGTAAATCATTTATAAACAATAGGAGAATAAGGATTGAGACTTGTGTTACGTCACTGAACAATATACACTAATCAACCGCTAATGTACTGCAACGGCTTGTAATATTCCACTCCAGTGGTTATGATGGTAAGTGATCGGGTGCTTTCTAGCACCTATTGATTTCTGCGTCAAGCAAAAAATTAGGTCATGGACTGCATGAGTGTATGCTTTAATAAGTCTCCCTGCAGACTGATTTCTGTTCCACCTCATTTTTTTCAAAGCTGGTTATGGTACTATCTTAACCAGTTTTATGGTAGACCGGGTAGTATTAGTATTATTATTTACAAACAGCTCATTGGTACATAAGTGTTGTTAATACACCATTTCAGGTTTATTTAGGAATGTAATCACACACAAGTCTCACCAATATTTGCATCATACGTGCCACATTTAGACAGGCTCTACAGAACCCAGAAGACTACTGAGTTGACTTTAGGATGAAAACAAAAAACGAAGGATAGGAACGTGAAATGTATCAATAATTTAATAAATACGTTTGTGAAACAGAACAAAATGAGTCAAAGAAAGAAAATAAACCATTAATGCGACAAGATTTAATGGTAGAATAAGAGTCTGTGTAGTAATAGTTTAGAATGATTCCATGAATGTCTTAATTAATTAAAAAGAATAATCGTCAAATATCAATTTGTATGGATAGTATATACGTGATGAATATTATAAAGAAGACCTGAAAAGTCAGTTTAAACGTCATACGAAGTATTGTGTTCTTAATTATAAAATTTGAATGATTGGGAATAAAACTTAGGGGATCAATCATGATGATGCTGATAATAGAAATAATGACAGTAATAATAATAAATATGAACTTAAGTGGACTTCGGATGTTTAGATGAAGGTAGATAAATAAACAAATGAACAAAATTCCAAAGGTTCTTCTTTGTTCTACAGTCCATTAAGCAGATATCGGACAACGTTTTCACAGGTTATTGGTAATCACATTGATATTTAACAAGTGATATACACCGCTCTGGAAAAGAAAGTCATCAACAAGACTTTTGAACCAGATCATAGTTTTGCTGCAACAGGGATTTACTGGGAGTCTATTCCACATGGTTGAATAACGGAAAACAAAGACGTTCTCGCGTAAGCTTGTGCAGGTTCTCGGAATCTATAGAACTTTCTCTTTATCGCTCAGGTTGTGTGGTGACATGACAGAGTATGAAAGCCGGTAGATAAAGGTGAGCTTTGACCTAATACGCCTTATCCCGAGACGTTTTGATTTGACTTGTTGGCATCTTTGTTGGTAATCCTTACTGTTATATCCTAGCGAAGACATAAGTACGGTAACTCCCAGGACCTATTATTGGACTATTATTCTATGTATATTCCTATTGTATAACTATTCAGTAACTAGATTATCTATATTCATCTTATTATAAGCTTCATTTTGACCTATTGATTATTATTATTATACGATTTACTGTTCCTAAACTACACTCAGTTTATTGACTATTGTCCCCCACGTTCACAACCACATTTAGCTTGGTTTTGTACAAATATTATTTTCTACTTTATGGTGTGATGTGGTCTGCCTGTCTGGTATATAAACAAAGTATTCTTGAAATAAACGATTCGCGTAGATTCGTGTAACAGCAGCTGCTATTGGTGTTCTGGACTCAAGTGGACGGGCTAGGCGGATTAAGGACCAATAAGGACGCGAGATTACTCATACGGATTGGACGTCCTTGATTGTCACCGTGTTAAGGTCGGAGAAGTCGTATGCTATTGGTGGATAATTCACGCGAGTTACGTCCTTGTTTATTTTGTGAGGTCATAACAAATTAGCGACGACCTTGAGCAAGTCATAACACTTACTGTCAGAATACCCCGAAACAGATTTACTGGATCTTCTTTGAATACTTTCAATTTTTATCGAATCATTATGCCCGCAATTACTGTGAACTCGAATACCATACTTAAGGGTGCATATAACACACTTTTTACATAATGGTAATCAACATTCGATATTATTGAAATTCGTCATTATGAATCCAATGGCCTTTCTTAAGTTGGACACTTGAGACTCAGTGTTCTGGGAAAATTTTAAACTGTAGCTATACCTCAAACCCAATTCATGATTAGTGTTGAGAGACTTCAGTATGTGTTTGTGTAGAGACAGATTTAGGTTAGGGCTGAGGCCAATATGACAGATTACAAGAAAAATCCTTTTCGTATAACATGTTTGTGTTTTCTTGGATCACCGCTGAAATGTAGTTTTCTTTGGTAAGAGACGAGAATGAATAAACCACTTTAAGGACATTGGCAAAAATGAAGGGTTCGCCATGTTGAAAGAGTGAGCATACATGATTAGTGGAAAGAACAATGAGTAATGCACCAATCACACTCCTATGTACAATCCCACTGGTTATATTCATGGACTCAAAGTAGCAAGACACAGAGCGAACGATATGACTAAGTTCTGCTAGAAAATATCTGAACCAGAATGGAAAGGGATTCCATGCGCCAAATCAAGTTTTAAAAGAATAGGAAGGTTGTGCGAGACACTTTCAAAGGCGTTACTAAAATCAAAGCCCAGAGTTATCACTGCTGACCTAAACCGATTTTGATTTGAACTAATCAGACTCATAGGAAGTGTAAATGATAATAACTGTTTATGGACTATTTCTCTAATGAACACAGCAAGGATGTCGAGTTATGAGTTTACAGTTGTCAATATCACTAAGTAGTTCCGTTTTGAATCTAGGGATGATAAGCGATGTTTCCCATACAGATAGATAGGCTCCATAGTCCACAGATAGGTTGAACAGTTTTAGACAGAGCAATGGAAACTCTCTACTACCGTCTTTGACGAATGATGCCGGAGTGCCATCAAGTTCACCGTTATAGGACGTTTTCATGGTATATACGGCTTGCTTGATGTTGGTGGATATGAAATCATTTATGAATAGATGCTTATATGTCAATATTGGAAGCCTAATGATAGACATTTCAACTTTATGCTATAGCATTGCGAGAAATGGAGGCTGAATTGTTCGCAAATAGTATCAGGGTCGTCTACAATGCTTCCATTGACTATGAAGAATCTAAGAGAATTTGATTTCACGCGAGATTTGAAAGGCCGAAGTGCTGATACGTCTGGGCTTTCGCTACTTAAGGCCTTATTCTCCATTGTCATAAGATACCTGTGTTGAGATGCATCAATTATGTCAAGCAACTTAAGTGTGCTCCGAAGCGCATATATATCATGATGCTTGTGGTAGCAGTTCTTTAATAATCCCAGGTTTTTCTCAAAAGTTTTAAAAGTAGTTTGGCCCCCATTAAGATTATAAATGATATGGTCGACAACTGAAGCAGTGAAGTCAAAGGAATACATCAGGTTGGGGTATGAGTCAGAAAAAGAGGTGTCAATGTTACTTGTAGTGGAGTATGACTCCCATGGTAAACATCGACTAGGAGTCTCAGTACGCCTACACGTTTTTTATCAGGCTGCCCGCTCTGGTATACTTTTGCAGAGAGTGAAGAACATCAAAGCCGACAAGCAGAAATACGTAGAACATCTGGCGATGACAGCGGATAAAGCTGAAAGATAAGGGATCCTGAAGATAAAATGAAAATAGAAAGACCAAGGAACACCGCGTCAGAAATTAAAAGCAGACATCAAAAGAATGAACAGCAAATGGGAACAACTGTAAAGGACTGGTCAGGATAGAGTTCGATGGAGAATTCTGGTGGGCGGCCTATGTTTATCTACAGGGGGTGACAAGCACAAGTAAGTAGTATGATAAAACCAAGAAACTAACAGGAAATATTGTAAAACAAAACGACCAGTCAAAGACGAAGAAGGTAAGACAATCACTGAGATTCAGTAATGGAGGAACAGGTGGGTAGAACACTGAAGAACTTTTGAATAGGACAGACCAACAGAATCTACCAGACATCGAACCACCAAATACACACCTTCCTATAGATCTCACTCCACCAACGATCAAACAAATCAGTATGGTTATCACACAAATCAAGAGTGAAAAAGAAGCATGATCTTACAACATACCAGCTGAAACACTGAAGTCGGACATAGAAGTAGCTGCACAGATGCTCCATGTTCGACTCAGGAAGATTTGGGAGGAAGAACAAGTGCCACGGACATTGAAAAGAGGGACATCTCATCAATATATCAAGCAAAGCAGATCTCACTAAGTCTAGGAACTACACAGGCATCACACTACTACTATCCGAATCAGAGAAAGTTTCAAACAGAGTGTTCTTCAACCGGATGAGAGATTCTGTAGACACCCAACTTCCAGATCAATGAACTGGATTTCGTAGACGTCGATCATGTACAAACCAAATCACAGCTATACGGATCGCTGTTGAACTGTCAGTTGAATGGAACTCGGCACTATTCATCAACTTCCTTGACTGCGAGAAAAGACCAGATAGTGTCGATCGCAGAACTTTATGGAGTACCTGAGATTATCAACATGTACGGAATTCTCATGACAAACTGCCCTGGTAAGTCGTGTATAGAGGACAGCTCAAAGATGCACCCCAATTCACGATCGGTGTCAGACAAGGTTGCCTACTCTCACCTTTTCTCTTTCTCCTTGTGGTGGTCGACTGGATTATGAAGACCCCCACATCTCATGGGAAACGAGGAATACAATGCAACTGGACGATTTGCACTGTGATGACGACCTTCTATTACACAAAGTAAGAAATGAAGGCTAAGACACCCAAAACGACAGAAGCCTCTACACTGGCGAGCCCGGTGTTCACAATAGAAAAGGCAATATCCTGAAACGCTATACAGTAATTGCCAACTAAACCACTCTTGATCAAGAGGCCCTGGAAGAGGTAAAACGTTTTGATTGCCTGGAAAGTGACAAAGATGAGCAAGAACGATCCGGTGCAGATCTGAAGGCACGGGTTTTCAAAATAAGAGGAAGAATTCCAATAACTGGAAATGTGATCACAGGACAGAGTTGGTTGTAGTATCCTGGTCGGGGGTTTATGTCCCACACGGGGTAACGAACGCACGTAAATAACAACCTCTACACTTAACAGGATTTAAGGTGAATAGGTCCGGAATCCACATTGCCGTAAATGAGGACAATTAGTTTGGTCTGGAGGCTCGTATATTACCCCCATATGCAAACACTTACTCATCGTTTTTGTGTGTGTACGTTTGCGTGAGTATGGAAATCCCTCTAAGTATAGACTCCAAATTATAGAACTTTTAACTACACCTTAAATGTAGAGTTACCGATCTCCAAGTTTCCATTTACTTGCATTTACTTTTAGTTCCAGAAGAGATCGTCATTACTCATTCTGTCTGACATTTTGGTATTATAAATGTGTTACTTTATTCCTGTAGTTTTTCAATAGCTGCGTTCGTATTGAATAACCTGATAATAAAGTGGCTGCTAAATAATACAGCTCGACCGCTACTATTTGAGTTGGTTCGACCGACATATCAAGACGATAAGACTACGTTCCTAGTTTGTCAGGAGAACTCTTTCCATCTGATAAGGAATTGTTACTAATAAATCCACAAGGTGCGAAAAATTCGTTCCCGAATTATCGGCAAAGATTATTGCCGTCAACGAGGAGTTGGTGGTACGACTTTTGGAAGTTTTAACATGCTTATTGCCATATAGTATGATTTCTCACCTTCGGAACAAACTGAATTGATCTATCCTCCTGTTGCATAAAATGTCTTCCCTTGCATAGCAAGTACACTTTACTGTATAAGAAATGGTCAGTCCATAATCCTAATGATTTGATCATTTAGTACCCTGTGGTTTTGATTATACACGGTTGTCGTACTGTCGACTGAATCCGTTGGACAAAGCATCGTTCACGTTTATTTCACATTTATATTCTCTTCGAAGATGCAGTTTCTATACGCTCTTGTTTGGTTTTATAATTTATCGTATGTAATGATAATCACTTACTGGTATAATAAAATGTTTTGAGGTAAGAAGAGTTTTGGTGAAAAATCTAAATAAAAGTAGGCTACATAACGTGTGCTATTTTATAGCCAATGTCGAATTGCCTGCTCATCGAACTACTGCAATCCCAAAAATTTCAAGTCTCTTGATTATAAGTCAGACTTTAAAACTCCGTCAAAAAATTATACAGTTATTCTGCTCAGGTTTCCTGTTTCATACTTGTCTTTGTATTAATATTGTAGCACTTCTGTAACCTAACTTTTGAGTTCCTATTTCATCGGGACCTGAAGCGAGTATCTGGTTGCTTTGAGGGTCGTGCAGTGCATACTGGGATCTTAGGAATTCTAGAAACAACACCCAGTGATTACATAGGGATCTGTTTCCGGATAAGCTGAATTCTGTCATGCCTCCAAAGTTATTGGACAATTTTTACCATTGTCTTAAATGTGGGAGCCATATAGTAACAAAGTTTGAAAAAATTGTTCCGAGAGCTCTTTTGGTAGCTTATGGAACGGCTGAAAGTAGTTAAATGAGACTTGTCACTGGGTATCTTCAATTTTGGTGGATTGCCTGCCTAAAGTGTGGGTGAGTTTATATTACTAGTATCGCACAGATGTATGTACTAAAGTACGATATCCTTTATTTCGTATTAATTAGTAAGGCTTTCGTGCCTATAGGTAACCCTCGTGCTATTGATAGAAGAAACCAGAGAAGTAGTGAATAGGTCTTTATTTCGATCTTCGCGCAGTCACAGTGGAGCGTGGGATTATTTGTTCAGACAAACAAAGGCTCTCAACATTCCATATAAGATAGTAGGGAATATAACGCTTACAAAAGGTAAGGAAGTGAATGAATACTTGAACAATACTGTTTTAGCATATGCTTGGTTGTTTGGGGTCAACTCTTAACCAACCAACCTGAGCTGTTACATTAGCTTCCACCTAGAATCGACTTCCGTAGGAACGTCGGTTCGATTAACCTATCTATCGAAAACACCTTATTTCTATTTCTCATCCCAAGTCGAAATTATCAACTCGCTCACTATTTGACTTACAATCAGTTACGACTAACGCTTTCAACGATAGTCCATGGATGTCTCTTCATTTACTAGCTTGTCATCTTATTTTGTAGCATGTGATCTTTTCTACAACTATCGCTGACGGTTTGCTGCGTGCTTTCAAGAGAAAGTGTGAGAATGTGGAATAAGAATATCTGAGGAAGTGCCGCGAGCGGGCTACCCAACACCATGTTGGTGAGGTACGATTTTTCCATGCTCAGACCGGCTATCAGGTGTTTACTCACCTGCCTCTTGAGTCGCCCTCAAGTAAAAAGTAAAGAAGAGTCTACTTCAAAGGTAATGGTGAAAATCAAGCAAACCTGAAGAACTGCTCCACTGCCTGCCTAAAATAATAAGATACAAAATGGAAATACATAAATGCAATTGATAATTGTTCCGTTCATGTAAGTGCTTGGCCTCCAGAACGGATTGGTATTCTGGAAGGAAATAAACATAGTGTAGATATCTTTTGCACGAATAACCATGAAAACAGCAACAAAAAAAACTCTTTTGTAATGCGTATATGTAAAAGGGTGAACTTGCTAGAAGTTGGGCTCTTTAACAAAATCGATCAAGTGCATGACCTTGAGCCAGTGATGACCGCTTTTTACAACTAGGTGCGTAACCAAGGGTGCATCAGAGTAACCCACAAAACGGAAACGAATATACGGTTAAGAAGCAAAAAAATTGTGTTGAGTATGCGGATCAAGTACAGTTGTGTCAAATACTCTTTTTACGTTATTATTAAACCGAGAAAAAAAGTATATATATAAGCTATTGACATAACATGTCTTTTTTATAACGCTAGTGTTAAGTTCCAGGGTTTTGTATGGGCCACTAATAATAATTGGTTTAACGTTAACATAGCTACGATAGTCATATCGTCAGTTCAATGTTATGATTACTTAACAGTTCTTTTATACGTTGTGTTTAAAATTAGGTATGTGGAATCAACGCGGCTAAGATAGTATCCTTACAGTAACGTACTGTACCATATCTTCACGGTTATTGATTCTTCAATGTCAGAAGTTTAAAAAAAATGATGAGAACTTTAATAAGTACTTGACCATAGTAATTGTATCAAGCTACTAAACATATCTTCGACCGAAAACTTTTAGAATTAGTTCATATGGTATATATGTATAGCCAGTATAGTTAATTAACCAGAAAAAGAAATTATAAAACTCGCCTGGGTTGCTTTTTGAATTCGTTGTATTTGCCAGTGTAAGTTGTACGAGTTTGAATAAAATCCTCAGCCATCGTTTCGGAATACCTAGCTTATGTGTCCAGTATTTAAAAAAAAATATTTAACATAACACTTATATATCAAAGGTAAAAGTTCTGGGGAGTTGTATGTGAGGCGGAATGAAGAAAACAAAATATTTTTAAGTAGATGCAGGGTCTGATTAGCTACGTGGTTAGATTTATCCTGCAGTCGAAACTGTCAACATCCTTGACTGACTAATCGGATGTGCCCAGCGAACCGTTTTAGTCATTTGTAAAGATTTATCATCTTTATATTTTGATTCCGTAATGGATTTGTCAGTTAAACGATCTAACAACACGTATGGTGGTTCATGATCTAGATAAGCCGGCTTTAGCCTATCAATACTTACTGTGTCGATGTTTCCATGTTTTTCTATCACGAAATATTTAGATTTTCTTGAGACGACTTTGAAAGGACCTTCAAATGGAGGGCTGAGTGGTGCTTTTATTTTGTCACATCTTATCCATACGTGCGTGCAATTGCTTAGGTCTTTAGGTATATATACGGCGCGCGATTGTTCACGAGTATTAATCGGCTTAAGTTTAGACATGTGATCTCGTAGTTGATCTACATAATTTTCTATATTAAGTTTTTGACTGTTAGTATTAGGGTTAATAAATTCACCTGGTAGTCTCAGAGTTGTTCCGAAAACCAGTTCCGCAGCTGAACACTGTGCGTCAGTTTTGACAGATGTTCGTATTCCCAACATAACTAACGGTAGGAATTCTGTCCACTGATTGGGGTTTGAGTGAGATATAAGAGCGGTTTTTAGCTGACGGTGAAAACGTTCTACCATCCCATTAGCCTGAGGATGATATGCAGTGCAGCGTATCCTATTGGAGCCTAGAAGTTTAGCCAAGTTATTAAATAGTTCGGATTCGAATTGCGCTCCTCTATCCGTCGTTATTGTTATAGGTGTACCAAAAATGGTTACCCAGTTCTGCATGAAAACTTTGGCTACTGTTTCCGCTGTGATGTCCGCTATCGGGATGGCTATAGGGAATCTGGTAAATCGATCTATGCATGTAAAAAGATAATTAAAACCGTTTGAACGTGGTAAAGGACCTACCAAGTCGATATGCACATGGGCAAAACGTGCGTCTGGTTGCGAGAAAACACCTATGGGTGAATTTGTGTGACGATTTATCTTTGATTGTTGACATGATGAACACTCTCTAACCCATTTGTGTACATTCTTCTGTAAATTCGGCCATATATATCTGGCATTGATTAGTTTTGTTGAAGCTTTTGCGCCAGGATGAGACAAAGAATGAAAGTTATTATATATCAACTTTCGCATACTTTTGGGAACGAAAGGTCGCGGCATTGCCTTGGTCGTGTCACAGTAGATTAGAATACCATCGACAGGTGATGGGAACTGTTTTAAATTAAGACTTGAATTGTTTGTTTTAAGCAGGTTTTGTAATTCTAGATCCTGCTCTTGTTCGTTTCTCAACGTCTCGAAGTTTACTGTAGACTGCTGTAGCACGTTTATTTCTAGCCTAGATAAAGCATCTGCCGCCTGATTGTCCTGACCTTTGACATGTCGGATATCGCTTGTGAACTGTGATATATAGTCAAGGTGTCGGACTTCTCGAGGTGAGTATTTATCAGCTCTTGCTTTTAGTGCATTCGTTAGTGGTTTGTGATCCGTAAAGACTATAAATTCCCTGCCTTCTAACATGTGTCGGAAGTGTTTAATGGTTAGGTAGATTGCAAGAAGTTCTCGCCCGAAGGTAGAATACCTTGTCTCTGCTGGAGCGAGTCTTTTTGAGAAGAAAGCAATTGGTTTCCAGGCGTTTTTAACCAGTTGGTTAAGGGTACCGCCTACTGCTTTATCAGAAGCATCTACCATCAAAGCAAGTGGGGAAAGAGAATTCGGATACATCAACGTAGTTGCTTGAGCTAGTTTATCTTTAAGCTGTTTAATAGCTTCGACAGCGTCCGAAGACAGTTTGAATTCTTTTGGTTTTCCTTTTAGTGAATCTGTCAAAGGTTGCATTAATTGTGCACAACCTGGTATGAATCTGCGATAAAAGTTAATTAGACCTAGAAAACTTCTCAGTTGTGTTAGAGAACTAGGTATGGGATATTGTTTAATGGTGTCTACTTCTTTTTTGATCGGTTTAATCCCTTCTGGGCTTATTGTGTGACCGAGAAATTCTAAAGTTTGAACACCGAAAACACACTTACTTTGATGTATGTTTATTCCATGTTCATCCAGTCTTTTTAACACTGTTTTTACATGCTGTTCGTGTGATTGCAAATCGGGGCTGGCAATTAACAAGTCGTCTATATACCCCTGCGCAAATGGCATATCTCGAAGTAGATTGTCTATGAATCTTTGAAATGTCTGTGCCGCATTTCTCAGGCCGAATGGCATGCGTATAAACTCGAATAAGCCAAAGGGTGTTGTAATAGCTGTCTTGGGGATATCTTCATCCGCCACTGGGATATTGTGATATGCCCTGACTAAGTCAATTTTAGTGAATATGTTCATACCCTGTAAACCGTTTGTGAAATCTTGGATATGCGGTATTGGGTACCTATCTGGTACGGTTTGACGGTTGAGGGCTCTGTAATCCCCGCACGGTCGCCAGTCACCTTCATTTTTCTTTGGGACCATATGCAAAGGGGATGCCCATTGACTATCAGAGGGACGGATAATACCCAGTTGTAGCATATAATCAAACTCGGCCCTAGCGATTTTGAGCTTATCTGGTGCTAGTCTCCTGGGTTTTGCAAAAACCGGTGCACCTTCGGTTTTGATAGTGTGACTTACTTTTAGTTTGTCTTTAGAAGGCTGTGGGTTTGGTTTAGTTAAGTTTGGAAATTCCGCGAGTATATCTTGGAATTTCGCTGTTGTTACTGGAGGAGTTTGAATCAAGTTAAGAGAGCTGATGTGACTTTCTTTGCCTTTTGTGTAATACGAAGTTTCTTTTAGTGTTAATCGCCGTTTCTTGGTGTCAACTAGAAATTCGTATCTCTCTAGAAAGTCCATCCCCAGTATTGCCAGATCTAAGTCGGCTACCGTGAAAACCCAAGGGAATTGCCTCCTGAACCCCAAATCTAGGGTTAAGTTTTTCTGCCCAAATGTCGCAATTTTAGTTTTATTTGCAGCTTGAAGTGTAATTGATGATGTTTCTCGACTAATCTCAGTTTTATTTTGAGGTATGATGCTAAGAGCAGCGCCAGTATCCACCAAGAAATTCAAGCCAGAGTTTCTGTCTCTAACATAAAACAAGCGACTGTTTTGGCGCCCCTCCTCAGTCGTCGCGACCTGGGGAGGGGTTACTCGTTTCCCGCTGTCTTAGAATTATGCTTAGGCCAGGCGCATGGTTGCATGCACTTGGTTGAGTTGACACCAAACTTCCAGTGGTACCAACAAAACTGCCCAGGTTGTCTGGACATTTGTGACCTGTTTTGTGACTTGGATCGTGGTCGTTGTGGTGACCTGCTCCTGTTTCTATGACCCATTTGCATTCTGGTGACAGCCTCAGTGAGACTCTTAACACTCGCAATGAGTCCTTCTATGACGGGGTCTTTTGCTGATTCTACTTTTTGTGTGTGATTTATTGTGCCTGGTCCAGTTGGAGGACCTCTCTCCATTATTCTATCGGCTATACGCGCTAAATGAGATAATGAGGTTTCAGGATCTTGTGCATCCAAACAGTGTTGGACGTAGCATGGGAGAGCTTGTATCCATCCTTGTTTTAGGACTGCTTCACCCACCGTGTTATCACCCATTAACACTTGGAGGTGACGCAAAAACTGTGACGGCGACCGATCACCTAGTGTTTCACCTTGAAAAAGTCTTTGGATTCTTTGACTATCTGATAATGATAAACGGTTTATTATCTCTCGTCTTAAGATGGTGTATGGTTGTGGTGATGGTGGATCTAAAATCAAGTCACGGACTTCTTTGGCAACTGAAGGAGGAAGGATAGAACACAAGTCTCTATAGCGAATCCCTTCAGATTTGATATTGTGTCTTGTGAAATAATGCTCTAGTTGAGCAAACCACAACTCAGGATCACTACGATCAAATTCTGGAAGTCGGGATTTCGTAGTTATAACAGTGTCTATCACCACTGGTGACAAATCCTCCAGATTATGGGTTTCTATTGAGTCTGACATGAGGTATGTGACAAATATAGCAATAAAGTTAGCACGAAAAATGGTTACTATAACACGAATAACTTAAGATAATACGGAATAAACTAGTTATATACTCAACTTAGTTTACGGATAATCCGGTCTACTTTTACGATTAAGTAAAAAAAAAAAGATTAATAACAGAAATGAGGTTAAATTGTGTTCAAAAAGGGCTCACCACTTTCGTGCCTATAGGTAACCCTCGTGCTATTGATAGAAGAAACCAGAGAAGTAGTGAATAGGTCTTTATTTCGATCTTCGCGCAGTCACAGTGGAGCGTGGGATTATTTGTTCAGACAAACAAAGGCTCTCAACATTCCATATAAGATAGTAGGGAATATAACGCTTACAAAAGGTAAGGAAGTGAATGAATACTTGAACAATACTGTTTTAGCATATGCTTGGTTGTTTGGGGTCAACTCTTAACCAACCAACCTGAGCTGTTACAAGGCCTATGAAATAACACGAAGCCATATTGCGATGATATCGTTTCCATCATTACTCTTGTTAAGAGGGCTGAGGTTAGATACCGTCCATCTTGTTCCGTTCTCATGTTCCATCTCTTTTCGCCAGCATTGATGTATTCGTAGCTTTAGTATCATGTCCAGTGTTTTACGAATTGCGGTTGCAACCCAAGGTTGTTGAGGATAGTCAACAGAAATATGAGCGATGTTGGTTTTCATCATAGTTTGTTTAGACATTTGTGTAAAATCCTTTTAAGTATGGACTTGAATGCGTGCGTGTTCTTGTTTTGTGAAATTCTTAATATATATTCATCTTATGTAACAGTAACACTTCGTTTTTACACCCAAGAATTGTGATTTTCAGGACCTACATTTGCATATTCCTTCTCCCCCTTTAGTCTGCAGATGAAATCGTTATTATTGGGTCTACTTTAAATTCAGTTTTCTTAGTATAACACCTCACTTTGTTGTCTTTATGGTGGAATGTTCTAATCTGATTTTATTGTTCTCTAAGTTGGCTGGCTGCCATATTGCTTCCTTATGTTTGGATTGCTGTTTGAATCGACTAGATCGAGCTACCGTATAATGCCACATTAATCCCAATCGATTGTTGGAAGTGTTCTTTTTTATTGAGAAAAGTGTCTACCGTCCCCAAAGATCGATTTCTTGATAATTCCACAGCCCAAGGTTTGCATGAAACGTTTAGCTGACTGATTATGAGCGGTCAGTTCTTAATTGACAAAATTAAGTTCCTGGTTTGTCGGAGACACACTTTTCCTTTAACGTGCTTTGAACTTGCTAATTTTCGTCAAATAAATCTTTCGGTTGTATAGGCTGGTGATTTTATTAGCCTAGATATTTTGTGCAGTTCATATCTACAATACTCATACTTAGAATCGTACTCAACCTAAAACATGTATTTTGGATTTACCTGTGAGGAAGGATGAGCCTCTAACGTTTAACTGCAGGCTACACAGAATCCACACTATATCGGCTTGAACTAAACAGTCAGGAAATTTGAAAAGAATAAATCAGGTTAAGAATCATAGGTCAGTCTAACACGTTATTAACATTTACTTAGTCATTAATTAGTTGGCTCCTGCAACAATGTACACAAAGTGGCTATGCATGTATATGTATTCAGTCTCTGTGTTCGCCTGAAGCTAGCTGTAGGTTAACATTTTCCTTTGTTTCTAATTCGACGGCATAGAAAATGAATCCTTTCTGTGGAAGTCAACAAATGGATCATTCCGATGATAAATCCACCACTGGAATGCTTATTACTCCCTTCTTAGCTGGTTCCTACAAAAACAGGTTATTTCCACAAGCCGATTAGAACAATCGTAAAAAGCGTGGGTAAAAGCTATACACCAGGATTAGTTTATGTACAGAAAATCAAGAGCATTTATAAATTGGCATATGACTATGGTTTGCCATACTTTTGTGAGAACATGCTAAATATAAAAACGGTGGAGATAATTATCCAGTCAAAAACGTGACATTTGACTCTTCATTTATTCAAATACTCCAGGAAAGCTTCTATTCAGTGCTGATTACATAGGAGATTTTTCCAAGTTTTTGGGCTTCTGCAGGTGTCACAGGGAAATAGCTCATGAGCCATCAACAATTGCCATATTTCAAGAACATATAGAAGCCGTTCGGAATAGTGTGGAGGATGAACCACCAAGATCACGTCAACCAATCTTATGCAAACTAAAGAATGAAATGACGAAAAACCGATACCATCTACAAAATGAATTGCTCAAGCTGCGGAAAAGAATTTCGAATGGAGAGAAATTCATCTTCATCTTCATTTGCATGAACTCCAACCAGATATCGGATGCCGCGATGTATCTTCGCTTGTATCAATGTACGTGGACAGTTACGAACACAAGTCTGACTGGGAAGAGATTGTGACCTTGGTTAGAGAGAATATTCAGTATGCAGCAAATGTTTTATGAGCTCAGCATTCAATTCAACTGGTAATCAATAAATATATCAAAATAGTATGGATTTTTCAATTAATTGTGAATGATCAAGAACAACCGTAAAAAGAGAAAAATCGGGTCGACATAGATGGCAACCAAAACAAGCGTGAAAACAATGACAGAACAATGGTCAACACCGACCAGTTGAAATTAAGACCAAGAGGCCTGTTAATAATGTGTGTAGAAGGTCAAGTAGCCCTCATGTATCAGAAGTTGTCCAGAAGTTTGATAAAATCTTCACGAATGAGCCACCCAGATGGGGGAATTAAACCCCACAAAAATTATCTTTCTGAACTGCATATCTTCTACACTATGCTTACTGTTAGCTAAATGGTCGTCAATAAATGCCAGTAATATACTTATTTGGTACTTACGCTTGTTACCCCTCGTGGAGGAGCATAGTCCGCTCACCAGCATTCTTCATCCAACTCTGTCCTGGGCAGTCCTTTTCAGTTCTTTCCAGTTAGCATTCATCCTCTTCATATCTGCTTCTATTTCCCAGCGTAATGTGTTTTTTGGCCTTCCTCTTTTCCGCTTCCCTTCAGGATTCCAAGTTAGAGATTGCCTTGTAATGCATATTGGTGATTTCCTTAATGTATGTCCTATCCACTTATAACGTCTTTTCTTAATTTCCTCTTCAGCTGGAAGCTGGTTTGTCCTCTCCCACAGAAGGCTGTTGCTGATGGTATCCAGCCAGTGAATGTTGAGCATTTTGCGTAGACAACTGTTTATAAATACTTTTACCTTCTCGAAGATGGATGTAGTAGTTCTCCACATTTCAGCTCTGTACAGTAGGACTGTCTTGACGTTCGTATTGAAGATTCTCACTTTGAAATTAGTTGACAACTGTTTTGAGTTCCATATGTTCTTCAGTTGTAGAAATGCGGTCCTTGCTTTGCCAATCCTCGCTTTTATGTCTGCATCAGATCCTCCTTGTTCATCAATGATGTTTTCCAGGTACGTGAATGTTTCCACCTCTTCCAGAGTTTCGCCATCAAGTGTGATTGGGTTGATGTTCTTTGTGTTGTATTTGAGAATCTTGCTTTTTCCTTTGTGTATGTTAAGGGCTATTGATGCAGAGGCTGTTGCTACATTTGTTGTCTTCGTCTGTATTTTTCCATGTGTATGAGATAAGATATTTGGTACTATTAATCCTAAAATAAGTTTTAAATGTCCTTTAGAAAGTAAAGACTATCGTGAAAATCCCCAACCTCAAATAATCCATGAAAAGCCTGTATAGCTTACAAATATTCATTGTTTGAGAAAAGTGGAATTTATGAAGTACTTTCTACACCATTTGAGAGAGAGAAATACTGTGGAAACGAAACACCATGAATTAAAATGAAGATGCCACAGGTATTCGGAGTTGAAAAACACTTTAACCAGTCACACCTTCTATTGTTAGTCGTACTCACCCAGTGAAATGAAAACATAGAAGTGAAGAAGCTCGAAGATATATTTGATAGGTTATCAATATACTGTGGATCGACTGATGTAATCTGGTTAGCGATTGCAGGGGATGTTGAGCACGGCGTTTCCACTCGTGATCTGGTGCCATCATCTAGGAAAGCCCGTCAAAACTAATGTGATCACTATCCAGTGTCGAAGACTCACAGAGCTATTCATTTATTTACCGCTTCAAAAGAATAACTTTAAGTGTATGAATAACATATTAAGTAAATAGACGTTTGTACACGTATTCTTAAGCACACAGTGAAGCAATTTCACTTGTAATTTTGCAGATGTAATTTCTAATAAACATGAAGCCGACTCAATCAATTCGTAAACTATCCCTGAAAAATACTGGGATCTGCATTTGTTTAGTGGAGACAGTCGCGGGTGTTTGAGATTCAATTGCATTTGCGCTCGGGCTTCAAGGCTCTGTAGTTGTTATGCCATCGAAGAACAGTCCGCAGTCTGAAGAAAGTGCGGGTGAAGATGAGTTTCAAGTGGAAAAAATCCTGAAGGTTCGTATAAGAAATGGGAGAAAGGAGTATTTCCTCAAGTGGAAGGGTTACTCAGAGGAAGACAATACATGGGAGCCAGAAGAAAACTTGGATTGTCCTGACTTAATCAAGGTGAATTTTTAGAAATTGTAGATAAGGTTGATTTTAAATACTTATTTCAACCTTAGAAAGTGTATTCTGGCTTTGTTTTCGTTTAAGCATGATAACCTAGTTTGTTTGATCTGCATCATAAGAATAAAAATCTGAAGGGGTTCTGTATAAAGTAGTTAGCATATCAACCTAAGTAGAAATATACTCCCCCTACTTATATAAGACTGCACGGTACAGAGGTTTGAGGTTTGAACCCATTAAAGCACCACGATGACGTAACTCTTGGATTTGTTAACTTTACAGGAATTCGAGGAGAGACGAGCTCGTGAAAGAACATCACTTACTAGTCCTGCCAGAACTTCAAGTACTGATTCCAAACCAAAAAACAGATCTAAAGGATCGTCACTCAGTTCAGACAGCACTAAGGAGATTGGTGAAGAAGTACCTGAACCCGCAAAGAAAAAGCGAACCTCCAGTATACCCGTGAGTGTGGAAGAGTCAGCTGGTGAAGTACCAAATGTCCCAGATGAACCAAAGGAATCTATAAATGAAGAGCAAAAGGTAATATTTCAAATAATTCCAAAATTGGGTAGATTATGTCCATTTTTCGTACAATTGTTCTGATGAATGTTCTCATTTCACTAATGTTGTTAAGAACATTGGTGAGACTAAACTATATGGACGAGCCAATCAGAAGCTTTCGTGGGTTTTAAGGTCACGGCGCTAAGTTCGGTACCTGATGCTTACGTACGGTCGGTTAACGACGGATTTTAGAGAAGACGTGATAATTCAGCGTCTACAAGAGAAGTGATCATAAGATTTTGGCGCGAAATTCAATTATCCATTTGTATAAATAGAATTTTGGCATTATAGCTGATGTCAGTTCGTGATGAAAACCCTAAGTATAATTCCTGACCTTAACCATGAGCTGTAAATCATAATTTGAATTCTTCACAGAGGTTTATAATCCTCATTTAGTTTTAGTTATTATGTTGACACTCTCAGAGTCACTCTAGCGTCGCTCAAAGGTCGTCCATAATTTATAGTCTCATCCTTAACCCTAAACTCTAACCCTAAACCATATCTATATAACAACAACATTGAAGCTATTTGGTCGAGGCTAAAAGAATTTTTGAGACCTTATCATGGTTCCAGAGGTCGACTACTATGGAGCTAAATGGATAAGTTCCTGTACCGTTTGCACTATGATTTTAGAACTTCTGAACCTATATCTAACCTTGATAAGTTCTTGAGTCATGTAAAAGAACAGTATCCCCTTTAACTTTTGAGTTTTGCGTAATCTACTTTTACTGTGTACTAACTGTCTTCTGATTGGCTAATATTTCTCAAGGTCACTTAAAATTCGTTCAAAGGTCGTCCATATAGTTTAGTCTCTCCAAAACATTATTTAAGCCGTTAATGTTGTCAGGCTTATCATTATAAAATTGTTAGCGATCTCAATATGTTGGTCGTTGTGTTTTCTCTTTCAGCAGAAAGTTGTTAAGGCGGCGGGGAAGACGCGCGGGTTTGCTCGGGGGTTAAAAGCTGAAAGGATTATTGGAGCTACAGACTCAAGTGGTGAACTGATGTTCTTGATGAAATGGTAGGTCTCTCACTTTATGTGATCTTGTCATGCATTTGCTTTGAATTAAGTGACTCGCTACACCATACTTATTGTCTCCCCGTACTTTTTAGGAAAGATTCTGATGAAGCTGACTTGGTACCTGCTCGCGAAGCGAACATCAAATGTCCACAAATCGTAATCCGGTTTTACGAAGAAAGACTAACCTGGCACACACCTGAAAATCGACCCTCTGGGACCCCGCGTTCTGGACCTACCACTCCAAGCGCTGCGACTGCAGCGGCACGCACTTAGCATCCAAAATCGATTTGCATTTAGCCAGTGACATGGTTCTTATTCCTTTTCATCACGCATTTTTGTAAAGATGTCATTTTGCTTATGTATTATGCCAGATGTACGTTTTCTTACTATATACTCGTTTCTTATTAATTGATTACAAATCTACATTGCTTTGATCTCGGTTTTCGATTCACAGTCCACTGAACAGGTCACCCATCGTGACTAAAATTTGTCTAGTAGTTCTTAAGGTCAGGTGTAGCATAGACTATGAAAGTAAATCATATGATACACCATGCCCTAACTCCTGTCGCGTGAAGTAGGACTGTTTGTAGTCCAAACTAATTCGAGAGGAATCCGTTGGTTGCATATCACCAAGAACGAACATACAGATGGGTTACTGCTCGTAGTTATCAGTTAGTGCTGTACGAATAGTCAGTCATGTACCGGTGTAAAATGTACCTCTAACCTAGTGAGACCGTAACAGTGTCATTTCACATGGCCTAGTCTGACACAGTCTCAAGGATCTGTTCGTTTTTCATACGAGGTGCCGGGCTATTTATTAAAGTCGATTAAGGATCTCGGTCACCATATCTTCAGTTAGGCCCACTCAGCCTCCCCGTCATCTCAATATTATAGTGTTTGGCGAACAGTTAGGAAGAAAGTTGTAAATGCCTTGGAGACGGGATCGAGATTTTAAACCATCAGCTTGGTTCAGTTGCGGTATCACGGGCAATAGTGCTCACTCGGATTGTCTGTCAACTTTATATGAGCTGTTGAGTGCGAACAGTTATACACACGCTAACTTACTTTTCTTGTCAGTAGTGGTTTATGGAACACTTCGTCTGACCTACCTCGCTGCTGCCGTAGATACCCAGAGCAGGACAGGTGGGGTGAAGGCTCACAATAATGATAAAGCTGTCAGTATTCATGGATCTTGGAAGCAGTTCTTTCTGTAAGCGCTTACTACTTCCTGCTGATAGTTTGTCGATATCTGGGACACCACAAATGCTTGGCGCTTCGACGACACAATTAGGTCCTCATTCCAAAAGTCTCCGACAGTTGGGAAGACGCGTGTGAGTATATGAACTGTTACTTTCTACAACAAGCAAATAAATGGGTACTTATGGACTATTTAGGTGAGATCTTAATTCCCATGAACTGTATTGGCGATTTTCAAGAAGTCAAGCCTAAGTTTTGGGATGCAGTTTAAAATCTAAATAATTGGTGGAGGGTGCCCTCCGATGGATTCTGGTCCAAAACTCGAGGAATGGGTCAATTTTTAACAGAAATCATATCCAGTTTTTGTTCTTGCTTCGAAATGATTCAGCAACGCGTTTGTAAGTATATCCAGTCGACTGCTAGTTTCACAACGAATCTTATCTAAAATTGTTCAGTGTTTGCTCTCATGAATACATCTTTCAGCCCACAATGAGCCCATTTAGTTGTCGTTTAAGCTTCTAATGGTTGGTCTCGTATTTTCCGAATTCTTGTACCGTATCTGAATTGAATGTCACTGGAATAGCAAACCACCATCAATATCTGTTGAATAAAAACCAACAACTAAACATCCTAAGATTTCCTGCACTACCTATGGAATACCTGGAAATAGTCTCATGTCGGTGTCGTGAATTACAGCGGACTTATGGTTGTATGTTGACCATTGGATATGTTGTATGTATTCTCAAATTGGAAAACGCTTTTATTATTGTTTTAAATTTGAGGTTTCACATCAAAGACAAACATTGAAAACTAAGAAACTCTAAGCAAGAGTATCCTCCTCATTCGGGACCTCGCAGCAGTGTGTATCCATAGCCCTACCAAACAGCAGACTCTGGAGGTTCAGGCCTTACGGCGAGTGCTGCACAATGGTTCTCTAACCAAAGTCAGTTCATAATATAGGACTTTAAGGTTTCATTTTGTTGACTAGCATCGTTGTTTAACATAAGATTATAAATACTAAGTCTTTATCATATTCAGGAGTTTGTTTTAGGACGATTTTCATTATAGGTGTCAGCTCATAATGTGAAAAGCAATCTCCAGAAAGAAATTTCTACTGAATTCAGTGTAGGCTATTTTAAATAGTTTTACTACTATCCAATGAACGGTAAAACATTAACGGACTCATCTTAGATAATGATTTTAAAAACTCGCATAGATGGCTGTGTATTTCATATTTACATGAAAATCAGGAATAACACTTGGTAACTAATGCGATCTTGTTAGGTATGTGGTTTGAGACCTATTAGCTATCTATCTCATTTTCGTATTCATATGAAATAAAGAAACTTTTTGAATGATGATAACTAATTTGGTGTGTAATAGAAAATTCACTCGATGATTGTTCGTTCATTTGTATTGGACTCTCAATAGTTAAATCACCTTCCACTTGACATAGTACAACTCTCATTTGCTCGATTATTTGTTTATTTAAACACATAAATATTGCTCCAAGGAAGCACCAAATACATATGCGCCGCACGAATCTCATTCGATTTGCGTGAGGGCTGTGATACTGCCCAGGTACCCAAACTGAAACAGGTGGTTTTCTTAGGGGGCCACACCCGGAGCCTTTGACCTAAAGATCTGATCCACAAGGCAGTGGAGTATCGTGAGAAGATGCAGTCCCATGGTAGCCGGTGGCTAATGATTATTTTATACGCCATTTGTTCCCTCAGGATCACTGGAGCCCATGTGGATGATTGGTTTGGAATCAGGGTTTTCCAACTCCCCTATGTGGACTTTTCATGTCCACCAACCCGGTTAAAGCGCCGGACATTCGGTTTTCGTCCTTTCACTTTCGTAAACAACAGTAATGCTACGAGAAGGCAGTGAGTAGGACTTCCCTGTCAGAGGCTATATATTCGCGTGGCCATGTGAGAGCATTTGTAGAGGGAGAGCGGACTCCCCACTCTCGACCGTATCAGGGCATCCAGGGGCAATCTACTCGAACCAGTATGCATCTGTTTTGTAATCTACACTGAGATTCCAACCTTATGACGAATTTGTGGGCGAAATTCCCAAGACCAGAAGTGCAGGAAACAAAATATATAATAATTACAAACCTAGAGCTATAAGATATCCAGATCTAAATGATTAAGCCTGGAGTAGTCAGGATGTACAACACTCTTATTCTGTATATTTTTGAATACTCAAATGAATTATTGATGGATACACCATGTTTTTTGTATGGGAACGTGGTAATGATAAGCCTTATCCCTTAATTGAATGATATCCGACCGCTCCTGTCTGGTTTACTGTGAATTTGAAATAGACCAACAAAATACTCCTAATCCCAACAAGTCTAGGACCTTGACAGGACACAAGCAAGAACTTCAATTTAAAGCGCCTAGTATGAAATTATTTTATTATGATGAAATTATTGTTATAACAGGTTTTAACAAAACATAAAATATTTAATTTTACAATCGGTGCATCAGTTTTTCACCACATTCACCTTTCTGGTTCCCCTAAAATATACTGTCCTAAAACCTTTCGTATGTTACGTCCTTGATCTGTCTACCTGCTTTCGTGCTGAGTATAACTTGTCTAATGTAGATTAAGACCTTGACGCGATAGGCTGATTGGCTTAACCTTGAGGCTAGTATGCGTGAGTTCGAAGTGGGGGTAGAGAGACAAAAACTATTCTATCCCTAATTGGCTTGTAAGCGCGGGAGAGAGAGAGAAGACAAGGACAACTGGAACACTAATCACTTCATTCCAATCCCGATCTAGCACTCGAATTCCGAATTCAGATTAGTGTCAAAAGATACATGAATAAATAGATGAATAACCTGACCACAACGTACAATAATTAAGAAATTACAATCATCCATAGTTGAAAGCGTGAGTCAATTGAAGCTAGACCACCATGGAAACACTGGATGGACGCTTTTAACTATGAAAAATACTAAATCTCCACAAAACCCCTTCTGATAATTACAATTATGTCCAAAACTGGGGGATTGTAGTAGAGAATAGAGTACAAAAGATTACGTCTAAATTACAATAGCTTTGGAACAGAAAGTGCTATGGCAGTGAATCATATATCAAACGAAACCTTATGATCTGTAGAATAGACTAGGAACAAAAGCAAATGTTACTGTTATACAAGCGTTGAATTAAATGAAATAACGTCCCCAAAAATAGTTTCCGTAGTTTGTTAAGGCTTCTTGTTTCGCGGTTCACGTCATCGGATTACAACTCTTCTTTTTACACTGGCGCCAGGTGGATCAACGTCAGTAAGTCGTAAAAAGTAACTTGGGAAGATACATTTTGGAAATCAAATTGAATAGTAAGGCTTTCTAGTAAAACTATTACCCTTAAATGAGTGAATAAGAACATAATTACTGAGATTACCATTGATTAGCATACAGATAAGTGTCAAATGAGAATATTAGTAGATAGTGAGTGACAAAGAGTTTGGCTCCATCTTTCGAAAATAGGAAAACTATTCGTTATAAACAAAATTTCAAAAGAAAAAAACACCGCACAAGCAAGTGGCTATCAGGACTCAGTAGCTGAGTGGATAACGCGATGGCGTTTGAAGCGAAAGTTACTGGGTTCGAGTTCCAGAGTGAACATCAATAAATCTGAGATGCAGGTACATCCAGCTGACGAGTCCCAAATAGGACGAAACGCGCGTCAAACTGGATTCCACTGCTAGCCACTATCCATCTAACAATATTAATTAAACAAAGTGACTTAGTATAGATCAAACTACTGATTATAAATAAATAATATATTTGTAATATCTCAATGAGTAGAAAAATTAGATTTTCTGACGTTTCGTGACTCAGTGTAAGCCACTTCTTCAGAGAATAAATATTATTATTATTACCCTTTGCTCAATTTATTCAAAATTATCAAATCAAATCTTGGTAATGATACCTACAAACTACTGATTGTTCGCAAGTAGTATAGCGCAAAACAAGCAAGAAAGAAATGAGCAAAATAAATGTAGTGTAACCAAAGCTATCAATGCCAAGGTTGGAATTGATAGTTCCAAATAAATTGAACATTGGGTAGAAAGTCAATAGTCTGGGTAGTGGAATCATGTTAAGGATTCCGCTACTGCATTCGTACCTCTGTTTCTGTTTGTCGAATCATCTGTTTGAATAATTCATTAGTTGTTTGGTAATCATAGGCAGTTCCGCTTGATAATTTCAAATAAACTCAGCAGCTGAATGAAGCCAAAACAACAGTTGTAGAAGTTATGAGTTCTCACGAACGGCCGGAGGTCCTGGGTTTGAGTCCCGAGTGCAGGATCGTAGATGCACACTGATGGGGAGTCCCATACGAGGACGAAATGGCCATCCAGTGTTTCCAGGTTTTTCATGGTGGTCTGACTTAGATAAGCGTGTGAATTCAAATGTTAAAGTTGCTATAATCTCCACAAATCTACCTACTAATAATAATCACGTACTCACTAGTGACTAGCTTCAAGATGGATTTCATGGAGTCGTAGTGAGAAGTGACCGGTAGCGTCCAATTCGTATCAGGTATGAAAGAGTAGTACACACCAGACAATGGATGAAGGTTTGAGCAAGATTATGGGTCAATTGAAGTTAAAAATTAATAGTGTTGGATGTCGGTTAAGTAGTCCGGAGGTTAGGTGTTCACGCGAGAGACGGGAGGTCCTGGGTTCAAGTCTCGTGGGTGGGATCGTAGATACGAACTGCTGAGGAGACCCGAAACAGAACGAAACAGCTGTCCAATGCTTCCAGGTTTTCCATGGTGATCTAACTTCAATTGACTCATAATCTCAATTATTAAAATATTAATAATAATAAAAAGAGTAATTGCATGTGATATTAGTCAAAGCTGTGAATCTACCACGGTAATGATCAGTTGATTACTATCTTTCCCCGGATATTTAAATCGAGTTTGAGTTATTTTAGTGCTAATACTTCAGTGAACAGAAGAGATTGCGCTTTCTGTTCGATTATTATGTCAATCACATGCTTTATATCAATTAAATCCAGAGCTATTGGACTATATAGAGCTATTCTACTTCTCAGATTCAAATTCTTTGCAAGGTACACAGAAATGAGAATATGTATTCTGTTCGCTCAATGTATGCGCGAATTGGTAAATACAGTTGGAGACACTGAGAAAAGAGGACCTGTCGATTTTTGTTTGTACAAGTAAGCCGTTTGTTTCGCATAACGTCATTTACTTCCTACCTCACCCGATCCTTATAAATTGGATTCCCATCTCGATTTTAGGTTGTATTGTGAAGTACTCATGGTTTGAATTCAATCATTCTATTAACAAGTATCATAAACAGTGATTAGTTGTCATTCATAATCATTAGTTAATGCTTACAAGCAGTCTTGTTTACATGATATCTTGTTTTGTTCCCGAAAGCATTTGATTTATGGGCTTTATTTATTGATTTGAACACATAAATACCGGTACAAGGGGGAACCAGATATATATGCGCCACATAAATCTCATTTGATTTGTGTGAGGGCTGTGATACTCCTCAGGTGCCCAAAATGAAGCAGGTGGTTTTCTTAGGGGGTCACACCCGGAACCTTTGACCTAAAGATCTGATCCACAAGGCAGTGAAGCATCGTAAGGAGATGCAGTCTCATGGTAGCCGGTGACCAACAATTGATTCATACACCATTTGTTCCCTCAGGATACTGGAGCCAGCCCATGTGCACCATTGGTTTGGAATGAGGATTTTCCAACTCCCCTAGGTGGACCCTCCGTATCCACCAACCCGGTTAAAGCGCCAGACATTCTCTTTTCGTCCTTTCAATATCGTAAACAACAGTAATGCCTTGAGAAGGCAGTGAGTAGGACTTGTGTGGCAGAGGCTATATACGCGTGGCCATGTGAGAGCATTTGGAGAGGGAGAGCAAACTCTCCCCACTCTCAGCCGTACCTGCGCATTTGGGGGAAAAGCAACCAGGGTTGATAATTGAATAATTAACAAAGTCAAAGACATGACTCAAGAAGAATGAATAGATTGGTGTTTGTCCGGTAGCTAGAATAAGTTATGTGGATTGAACATAGTAATCAACACTACGAAGTAGTATATAAAATTTATGATTTATTCTATAAGTTTATAATATCATACTGAATATTGGCACTGATATCATTCTATTTCAAAATGTTCACGTTCTATTAAATAGAGATGAGACTATAATTTATGGACGAACTAATCAGATTTAAGATAGTAGGTCTTCGATTTTAGCGCGAGATTCATCCACTCATTTGGTTATGTTGGATCGATTGAATGCGTACGTGCCCTGTTAATATATGACGTGATAAGACCGCCAATTGGAGAGGAGTGATTTTATCGATCAGAGCAAGGATACACAAAAGCCGTATAAGCAGTCTTGAGTACTTATCAGTCCTGTTATCTGCCTAGCCCAACCAGTTAATTCCAGAACGCCAATAACAGCCTCTGCAATATGAATCATTATTCTCAAACATACTGGGTTTATATACCAAACAAACTGACCACATCGTACCAATAAAATAGAAACACAACATTTGTACAAGAGTTAGTTAATGTGGCTGTGAATAGGGGGAACAATAATTAATGGATTAGGGATAACTCAAGAATAGTAAATAGTATAACAATAGTCTATAAGTCAAAATAAAGCTCATAATAAAAGGAACATGAATATGAATAGTTTAGTTACTTAACAATTACACAATAGGAGATATACACATCATATTGGTCCATAAATAGTTCCCAAAACTCACCATTCATCATTCTCCTCGGAATTGTACGGGATGGGATCGCTAACCCCACGCCTAACCCTCCTCCTTTACCCGGGCATGGGACCGGCAGTAACCTCCGGGAGAGCTACAGGCGGAGTTATTCATAAATTGCTTCGGGATATAACAGGTTAAATACCATTTCAATATTATAACTAATGTAAGTTAATGATGAAAACAATAAATATATATAATATCTAATCGTAACGTCCAATTGTAAATCCTAATCCTAGTTCCTCACATGAATTTATAACCCTCATTAAACCCTAGTAAGTAGATGGGCGTTTTCAAGGTCATTTCAGCGTTGCTCAAAGGTTATCCATGAATTATAGTTTCATTGTAACAAGTCTTCTATTTAACAAACAGTTCCTTCCTGATATACTTCGATGTAGAAATTTCATTAATTACGTTTAGCTCATTGTCTTCAGTCTTTTAGTGTATATTGGTAATGTGGAATAAATACTAATGACCTAATACTATGATGCAAATTGTTATGCTTCATTGTGAAAAACAACTTGTTGTGTTATCACATTGGATGTTATTTTAAGTTTTATCCAATTATTCCGGTTCTTTCAAAGAATCGATATTTCACATGAGGATGTTATTACCATAAACTATGGTTAATATTTTCTCAGTCAGTCAGTCAGCTACAACGTAGGACCAGGCACATATATGCATCCGTCCAAGTTGCTATACCTCCTTAGCACAACAAGATGAACACTGGATTCATAGAAATAGTTAATTTAGTGGTGGTAGTCTATAAAAGATAGGTTGTATATAAGGATATAGTATGGGAAGACAGATATGAAGCAATTTTAATCTCAAGGTTTAAGGGAACATAAAGAGTGTATGTACCTGCGCCATTGTGATCGATTCTGAGCCATGTCACCCAGAGTCTCCAACCATTGGTTACGATGGTCGCGCGGACCATAACTAAGTAGTCTGCATCTACCAACATGGCTCAGACTAGAAGCTAATGACTTCAAGGACTGATGCCATGTTTTGGTTTGGCCACCCCTAACTCTCTTCCAACCATCCCCTACACTAGTCAGCATTGCGCGTCGTGGTAATCGGTGTTCCGACATACGTAACACGTGGCCCAACCATCTCAGTCGATGAAGATTCACAACCTCATCAACTGATTTACCATCATTCCCTAATACCCTGCGTCTAACCTCACTATTACTTACCCGGTTATCCCATCAGATGCAAGCAATATTTCTAAGACATCTGTGATCAAATACAAGTAACTTACGAGTATCTTCTACTCTTAATGGTCACTTTTCGCAGCTGTAAAGTAGAACAGAACGAACTGCTGGACAATATACACGTTCTTTTATTGATAGACGGATATCTCGTCTTTGCCATAGGTGACGTAAGTTGGAAAAAACCAAACGAGCTTTTTGAATCCGTGCTGAGATTTCGTCAGACACCGACCCATTAGGGCTAATCAGACTTCCAAGATAAATGAAGTTGTCTACGCGTTCGACTACTCCGCTCCCTATCCTTAGTTCAGGTGTTGACGCAGGCCAGTCCTGGAGTAACAATATTTTCTACTTTCATATGAAGATAAATTAATCTTTCGTGTTCATATCTGTTTTCCACCTGTTAGAAACCACAATAAACATTAATTTTCTAATGATCCAGATATACTTTCTAAAGAGATATGAGCAATTTTTTCAACTGTCCGCAACTATTCATATCAGACAGTATAATGTGTTGTTAGGCTTTTGTACCAACATTCAGAAAATTACATATCTAATCTAAGCATAATAGTTTACGAAATAATTTCATCTGACCTGAACTAAATCTAGTGTCCTCGACATAAATCATGTTATTAGAAGAGGTTTTCCTTGTGGAGATTTTACTAATTTACTTACTTACTTACTTACTCCTGTTAACCCCAATGGAGAATAGTTCGCCGGCCAGCATTCTCCAACCCACTCTGTCCTGGGACTTCCTTTCTAGCTCTATTCAATTTTTGTTCATTCTTCTCATGTCTGTCTCTATTTCTAGTTGTAATGTGTTCTTTGGACTTCCTCTTCTCCTTTGGCCTTCAGGATTCCATGTGAGGACTTGCCTTGTGACGCATTCGGGTGATTTCCTCGATATGTGTACTATCCACTTCTAGCGCTTCTTCCTGATTTCTTCCTCCACTGGAATCTGGTTTGTTGTCTCCCACTGTAGCTTGTTGATTATAGTGTCTGGCCAACGGATCGGAAGTATCTTGCGTAAAAATTCTCTTGTGGAGATTTTAGTAATTTTATGGTTTAAATCTTGAGCCAATTGAAGCTAGACCAACAAGGAAAACCTGGAAGCACTGGATAGGTCTTAGGTTGGAATCTCTCAAGGCGGGATCGTGGATGCGGACTGCTGAGGAGTCCAACAATAGGACGAAACGGTCGTCTTAATATTAGACTATCGTCTCCGATTATTATTTTTCATGCATTTTCATACTAATTGCATTCCGTTTCCGTTCTTTCGTTATCGATCTTCTACTGAAATACATTCAATGTTCGACCATCTTGTATACTACTTATGTGGTTATAAGTAACCGACACCACAAGACCACCGGTGCTTCTAAGTTTTATATGGTGGTCTAGTTTTAATCGATTTATAAATTCAACTATTAAAATAAAGAATTTAATTATAATCATCCAACTTAATTTAAACACGAATATAAATCAAAATGGTAATATTATTTTATCATCTTGACTGAAGATTGTATGATACTGGTTTTGGAAGACTTGTTATAACTTGTGATCGCCTGGATATCCTCTTAATGTATAATGTGATAATACCGCCAATTAGAGAGCAGCGAATTATCGGTCGGAGCAATGACACACGAAACCCCTACGAGCAGTCTAGTGTACTTGTCGATCTTGCTTCTGCCTAGTCCAGTCAGCTAAGTCCAGAACACTAATAACAGCCTCTGCTGTATGAATCATT
Source organism: Schistosoma mansoni (assembly GCF_000237925.1). Taxonomy (NCBI): domain Eukaryota; kingdom Metazoa; phylum Platyhelminthes; class Trematoda; order Strigeidida; family Schistosomatidae; genus Schistosoma; species Schistosoma mansoni. The sequence goes on from NC_031496.1 coordinate 2,411,170, forward strand.
TATTTCAAACATACGGAGTTTATATACAAACCAAACAGACCACATCACACCACAAAATAGAAAATAAGATATGTACAAGATTTAGCCAAATGTGGCTGTGAATAGAGGAGATTGTAATTGATTGACTGGGCATAACTCAAGAATGGTAAATCGTATAATAATAGTCTATGGATTAAAATGAAGCTTGAAAGTTACTATTCATAATTCTTGTCGGGACATAACAACACCCTCTAACTATACAATAATAAATATAATGCAGTAATCTATATGATTTCAACCATTATTATTATTATCAGTAGTCGTAGTAGTAGTAGTAGTCATAGTAGTAGTAGCAGTAATAGTAGTAGTTGTAGTAGTAAGAGTAGTAGTAGTAGTAGTCGTAGTAGTAGTAATAGTAGTAGTTGTAGTAGTAAGAGTAGTAGTAGTAATGGTAATAGTAGTAGTAGTAATAGTAGTAGCAGTAGTAGTAGTCGTCGTAGTAGTAGTAGTAGCAGTAGTAGTAGTAGTCGTAGTAGTAGTAGTAGTAGTAATAGTAGTAGTAGTAGTAGCAGTAGTAGTAGTAGTAGTAGTAGTAGTAGTAGTAGTAGTAGTAGTAGTAGTAGGTTTAACTTAAACTTATATTAAGCACAATTTTCAAAATAAAATTACATAACCTTAAACAAGATTATAAAATGATATTGACCACTCATATAGGTAAACACATGCAGGTACCCAGTAATCCGCTTAGTTTAAAAACAAAACAAAAATTTCATTTAGTCATGTACAAATATGTAAATGTATAAATTAGTTATGATTGTTCAATTATTGTCTAAATTAGATTGTTCAATGTTAGTTGTTTCTAAGTAATAATTACTTACTACTTACTAGAAAGATATCAGAGTTGGTTGATGAATGCTGGTCAGTGGCCTATGCTCCATCGGGAGTAATAGGAGTAAGTAAGCAAGTGAGTAAGTAAGCAAGTAAGTAAGTAAGCAAGCAAGTAAGTAAAGTAAGTCAGTAAGTAAGTAAGTCAGTAAGTAAGTAAAGTAAGTCAGTAAGTAAGTAAGTAAAGTAAGTAAAGTAAGTAGGTAAAGTAAGTAAGTAGGTAAGTAAGTAAGTCAGTGAGTAAGTAAGTAAGTAAGTAAATGAGTGAATAAGTAAGTGAGTAAATAAGTAAGTAAGTAAAGTAAGTAAGTAAGTAGGTAAGTGAGTAAGTAACTATAAGATATACATGTAATGTGATATTAATTAGTTTTATTTAATAGAAATAGTTATTATTTCTTAATAAATTTGTGTTATTAACATGATTATTATCAGAAGATGGTTGAAGTTAGATATTAGCATCAGTGGATGCTGGCCATCTCAGTGGTCTAGAGGTTAAGTGTTCGTGAACAAGACCGATAGGTTCTGGGTTCGAGATTCGTGGTTCGAGATCGTGAGAGCACACTGCTGAGGAGTTCCATACTAGGACGAAACAACCATCCAACGCTTCCATGTTTTCCATGGTGGTCTAGCTTCAACTAACTCATGAATTCAACTACTAAATTAATAAAATTTCCAAAAAACCCTCTTCTGATAAAAACCTTATATTCAACTACAATGAAACGTTAAGAAACAGAACTGTTTATACCAATCAATGGCAACATTCAATAAAATGTAAATACATCGAATTCACTTGGTATTGTTTACTGGAATGATCTCATTTATGTTTAGGACTGCAATATGACTAAATAATTATCCAGTGCTTTCAGGTTTTCCATGGTGGTCTACCTTCAATTGACTCATGATCTCAACTATAAAATTACTAAAATCTCCACAAAAACCCCTTCTGATAATAATCATATGCTCATTAGTGATGGACTTCCAGAGATATATCCTGGAGTTCTAGTAAGAAACAGTGACTAGTAGAGTTCAACCAGGTCTATTATGAGATAGTAACTCACTGAAGACAATGGTAAACGGTCGCACAATTTCGTGAATTGGTTGAGGTTAGACATTAACACCGTTGGATGGCAGCCAGTTCAGTGATTCTAGAGTTTAGGCGTTCGCTCACGAGACCGATAGGTCTTGAGTTTGATATCCTGCACGACGGGATAGTGAATGCGGACTGCTGAGGAGTCCCACACTCGAACGAAAGGGCCATCCAGTACTCCCAGGTTTTCTGTCGTTGTTTAGCTTCTCCACAAAACCTCTTCTGATGTTATCTATTGTTAGAATAGTACAACTGTAACCCTAATTAACTAAACATAACCATTTAAATAAGTAATATAGTTATCAAAAATCACTTTGAAGATGATCATTACTAATCCGTATGGTGATATACTAATATATACTAATTACTCACAAATTAATAACATAGAGATAAGATCAATCTCTAAGACAAAAGAAAAAAAAAGGAAACCAAGAAAAGAAAACTAAATAAATGACCTAATGTATAAAAGAGAAGAAAATAAAAAAAAACAACGAGAAGATATCATGTATGAGTGTGTGTGTGTGTGTGAATAAAAAAGAAGACAAAAAACAAAATTTGGCAACAAACCTTTTTCTTATAGACGATAATCAATTTTCAATTGATCTATTTTATGTTTACTCCTAATTAAAGTCAAATATTCACTATAATAAGGTTGAAAATGCTTGACAACAAGTCAATATTTTGATTATAATAGTTGAGATCATAAATCGATTGAAGCTAGATCACCGTGAAAAACCTGGAAGCATTGGACGGCGGTTTCGTCCTATTGTGGAACTTCTCAGCAGTGCGCATTCACGATTCCGCCCCCAAATGCTCTAGTACAGCCAAGAGTGGGGAGAGTCACCTCACCCTCTCCAAATGCTCTCACATGGCCACGCGTATATAGCCTCTGCCACACAAGTCCTACTCACTGCCTTCTCAAGGTATTACTGTTGTTTACGATATTGAAAGGACGAAAAGAGAATGTCTGGCGCTTTAACCGGGTTGGTGGATACGGAGGGTCCACCTAGGGGAGTTTGAAAACCCTCATTCCAAACCAATGGTGCACATGGGCTGGCTCCAGTATCCTGAGGGAACAAATGGTGTATGAATCAATTGTTGGTCACCGGCTACCATGAGACTGCATCTCCTTACGATGCTTCACTGCCTTGTGGATCAGATCTTTAGGTCAAAGGTTCCGAGTATGGCCCCCTAAGAAAACCATCTGCTTCAGTCTGGGCAACCGGGTAATATCACAGCCCTCACACAAATCAAATGAGATTTGTGCGGCGCACATATATCTGGTGCTTCCTTGGAGCAATATTTATGTGTTCAAATAAGTAAATAATAAATAATCCACGATTCCGCCTAGCGAGATTCCAACCCAGGACCTATCAGTCTCGTGCGAACACTTAACTTCTAGACCACTGAGTTGGCCGGCATACAATGGTGTTAATGTCTAACTTCAACCAATCCACTAAATTGAGCGACACATCCACCACTAACTTCAGTGAGCTGATATTTCACAACACACTTGGTTGAACTCCATTGGTCACTGCTTCTCACTAGAACTCCAGGAAATATCTCTTGAAGTCAGTCACTAGTGAGCATATGTTAATTAATATCAGAAGGGGGTTTTTGTGGATATTAGTTGAGATCATGCTGATCTAGGTTCAATCGACTCATGATCTCAACTATTGAAATTACTATAACATCCACAAAACCCCCTTCTAATATTTTAATTAATTGAATTATAGATGATCTAATTATAAAACTTTCATTTGTTGTTCTCATTTGTAAGAATGTAGTTTCAAGTTCTAATGACCTTGTTTATAATAGATTATCTAGCAAGGTTTTGTTATGTTCATTTGTTGTTTCATTTTTTTATTGTTTAACTTACCTGTCTGATCAGTTAGTTGATGATCTATTTCTAGGTGGATTTTCATAGATTCCAGAAGATACAGGTGTTTATTAACAGTTGTCTACGCAAGATACTTCGGATTCGTTGGACAGACACTATTAGCAACAATCTACCGTAGAAGAGAACAAACCAGATGCCAGTGGCAGAAGAAATCAGGAAGAAGTGTTGGAAGTGGATTGGACCCACATTGAGGAAATCACCGACTGCGTTACAAGGCAAGCCCTCACATGGAATGCTGAAGGCCAAAGGAGAATAAGAAGACCAAAGAACCCATTACGCCGAGAAATGGAGACAGACATGAGAAAAATGACCGAGAATTGGATAGAACTAGAAAGGAAGCTCCAGGACAGAGTGGGTTGGAGAATGCTGGTCGGTGGCCTATTCCCGACTGGGAGTAACAGGTATGAGTGAGTAGGTAAGTTTGATAGATTGGTGTATGATTATCACGAAATACGATTGCTAATTTAAATACATTAACTTAAACGACGAAACTTATAACGCATACAGTAGTACGAGCAGCCTAGAGTTCCGATTGGTCCTATGTATTGAAAATTCTGACTTTGATGTTGGTTGACAGTTGTTTCGAGTTGCAGATGTTTTTCAATTGTAAATATGCTGCTCTTGCTTTGCCGATCCGCGCCCTCATATCTGCATCAGACCCATCGTTTTCATCAATGATCCTTCCCAGATATGTAGAGGTTTTCACATCCTCCAAAGCTTCTCCATCAAGTGTAATTTGATTGATGTATGTTGTATTGTATCGGAGAATCTTGCTTTTTCCTTTTTGTATGTTCAGATCTATTAGTGCTACATTGATCGTTTTCTCCTACATTTGTTGTTGTGTGTGCGATAAAAGAGGTAGATCATCTGCGAAGTCTAGATCATCCAGCTGCATCCTAGCTGTCCACTGTATCCCGTGCTTCCCCATAGATCTTGACGTCTTCATAATCCAGTCGATCACCAGGAGAAAGAGAAAGGGTGAGAGTAAACAACCTTGCCATTCATTTATTTCCATCCGGATATAACAATTGGATTTCTCTGTTTCTAAGAATTTACTAGTATTCATGGAATTCCCTCAAATAGTAAACTTGTCATTTTACCAATCAATCTTGTTTCTATAATTATCTAAACCTAGAGAACACGAATATGACTAAACCCATCCAATTGAATCACAAATGCTTCTTATATAGCAATTATTATCATTATTATATCTCTGTTAATGGTATGGTTATCGGTATTCTCTAGACAACACTAATGAATACGACTGATTGTTTTTAACATATTACTGGAGTTCTAGTGAGAAACAATGACTAGTGGAGTTCAACCGGGTCTGTTGTGAGATATCAACTCACTGAAGATATTGGTGGATATGTCACTCAATTTCGTAGATCGGTTGAAGTTAGACATTCACACCGGTGGATGCCGGCTCAGTGGTCTATCGGTTAAGTGCTCTGGCGCAAGACTGATAGGTCATGGTTTCGAATCCCGCGAGGCGGGATCGTGGATGCACACTGCTGAAGAGTTCCATAACAGGAAGAAACGGCCGTCCAGTTGATTCATGATCTCAACTATCAGAAAAATTAAAAATTTTAAATAATTCATTAAATCAATATGTATTACATAATAACTTCAACTTGATAGGCATCAATATAAATACCCCTGTTAATCATGTGACCAGTTCATTTTTCATCGCTTAGTAACTATTTATTATCCCTTAAGTTAGTTATTCATGTTATTGTGAATGAACATTCTTTTTTAAATATAATTGACAGTTATAATTCTCCGATAAGTTCAATCAGTTAACGAGTGGTTAGGTCACTTGATTGGAATTTGTAAATCAATTCCGTAAGAAAATGATCAATTTAGTAAAATAAATCATTCTAATGGATATCAACGACATTAACATCGTTGGATGCCGGCTTAGTTGTCTAGAGCTTAAGTATTCCCGTGAGTGACTGATAAGTCCTGGGTTCGAGTCTCGCGTAGCGGGATCGTGGATGCGCACTACCGAGGAGTCTCGTAATAGGACGAAACGACCATTCAGTGCTTCCAGGTTTTCTATTGTGGTCTAGCTTCAACTGACTTATGAATTCAACTATTAAATTTTTAATATCTCCACAAAACCCTTTATTCAACTACAATGAAACGTTAGGAAACAGAACTATTTATACCATTCAATATCAACATTGAATGAAATGTAAATACATTTAATTCACTTGGTTTTGCTTACTTGAATCATCCGATTGATGTTTAGGACTGCAATTGATCAGTCTCTCATTAGAATATGTACATCCTGCAAGGATTCCCTTGATATTGCCTTAATTCACAAGTCACATATAAGACGAAACCAATTAACAGACGAGTATACTGCCTGGCAGTTCGCTTTGTTCTAATTTACTGCTGCAAAACGTTTCCATTAAGGGTAGAAGTCAGTCGTTCATCTTGTTGTGGTAACAAGTGATGTATGGGAACTTGGACCGATGCATATATGTGCCTGGTCCTACGTTGTAGCTAACTGATATACGACGAAACGCTTATCCTGGATTCCACTGCTAGTCACTATTCATCATTGCTTCGATACATCAAACTGATCAATACCAAGACAAATGAAACACACATCTTGAATATAATACTGATATAATAATTTGTAACTAACTTACTATATATATAATATACAATGTAAACATGTGAAATCAATAAACTTTCAAAAAATTCAATTTTACACATTATCATTGATTTATTAATCAATTATTTTGTACTTCCTATAATAACATTAGTTACTATGGCTTAGTTACTATGGGTTAGTTGCTATGGTTAATAAAATAATTTTTTTGGTATTTTTTTTATTGAAATAGGAATTAAAAAGACTCGGTTAACAACAGGATATAATATTCTAAATAATAAATTCCTGAAAATTACATTTTCAAAAGGTGTATCTACATTTTTATAATAGTACTTTGATATTATCACACAGTAACAGGGGAAAGATAGCCTGGGAATGAAAAATGGTTCAGGTAATTAATTGTACCATTAACATTGTTACCTTGCATATGCTTTTTTCATGTGATCTCATGTGCAGTTTTTTTTAGTCATGTGATCGAATTGGATATACATATATATGAAGAGAGAGGGGGGAGAGAGTCTAAAGATAAGGACAAAAGGAATATCTTCCTCTCTTACAGATTAATGAACTGAATGGGATACATTTTTCGAAGCACATCCTGTATTTTTATAGAGTTGAGATCATGAGCCAATCGAAGCTAGACCATCATGGAAAACCTGGAAGCACTAGACGGTCGCTTTGTCCTATTGTGAGACTCCTCAGCAGTGCGCATCCACGATCCCGCCTCACGAGATACGAACCCAGGACATACCAGTCTCGCACCTGTATTGCTATTTTACCTCTATATTATTGTTATTTACCATAGAGAAGTGTTGTGAATTTGTGTGACCGTTATGAATAATCACTTGATTGGAGATGAAGTATACCCATAAGATGAACAGATATCAAAATAACATTTCTGTACTCAATAAGGTAGGAATTGTTCTGTATAGAATACAATACCGGATGAGACCATCATGGAAAACCTGAAAGCATTGGACGGCTGAGGAGTCTCACAACAGGACGAAACCCCTTTTAGATTCTTATGCCATACTCGATTGTGAAAATCAAGTTTCAAACATATTGTAGACTTTTTAGTTGTTTCAATGTTCAAGAGTAACAGATTAGTAGAAGTTTACAAACCCTCTAGAAAGTCATTGTTACATACTTGATGTAGCAAACATAATAACTTCATCAAAGAGTATATCTATTAGATTATAAATGGAAGTAATGACTTAATGAAATTAAATGATACTTTACAATTAACTGATCATTACGTAATGACTAATGTCACGTTTCTCTAGACTTTAGTATTCATTGAATTCTGTCGGTCAAATTGCAATGTATATACGAGTTTGATTGACTCGATGGTGAATACATTCGGAGGTAATCGGGATGTTTTGAAGTTAACCTTCAATGGATAAATGAAATATCAATCTGTGAAATAAGTAGTAATGTTGAATATTTGAACGAAGAATATTCTTTTCGATCAATTCTATTCAGGTTCTACAATTTACATATCCAAGTTAGTCAGTTTGTCAGTCAGTCACAACGTAGAACTTCGTACGTATGTACATCAGTTCGAGTTGCCATACCACATTAGTACAGAGATCCAGTTGTCGAAAAATGGTAGAGACATGGAGAATTCAGAGGATCATAATTTAGAACACAAAGAGTGGATGCACCTTCACCTTTGCAAACGATTTTGAGCCATGTCATTCAAGGTCTCTAACCATCGATTGCTATCATATCGCGGATCCCAACCAGGTAGTCTACACTTACCTACCAGCATGGCTCAGTCCAATTGTCAGTGACTTCATTGATTTGTGTCACGTTTTGGTCTGGCCGCCCCCAGCTTTCTTTCAACTTACTCCTACACCATAAAACATTGCACGTCGGGGCAGTCGGTGGTTGGGCATACGTAACACGTGTCCCAGCCATCTCAACTGATCAAGTTTCACTACTTCATCAATCGATTTACCATCCTTACTAGTACCTGTTTCCTAACAACTGCATTACTTACTCGGTGGTCCCAGTATATGCGAGCAATGCTTCAAAGACACCTATGATCGAATACTAGTAGCTTACGAATATCCTCTACTCTTATCGGACAAGTTAATAATCCATAAAATTGACCAGGTTAAGAGCAAAGTACATCGATTGATATTGACTCATATGGAATGTTAACGTGAATCAGCTTATATGTAAATGATCCGTGATCAGAATAAATATGGGTCACATAGGGTGAGAGAAATAATAGTGCAATTACAATATCGATCAAATGTTTAATGGGATGAATGCTAAGTAAATGAATCATGTATTGGAGAGGATGTTTAACCAAAGATTTTTGAATCAAGATAACAAAGACAATTACATTTGACTACGAAAAGTCGTAAACACAATGGTCAAATTAGGTCATTCATAAGCTAAGATTACTATTGATTAATTGACCTTGAGATTAGCTAGGGGAAGAGGAGCGGTTGAATATAGTTCATTTGTACGCATAGCTCAAGTTCCTTAATCCAGATGGCTACTGCTTTAGTCATTTGAAGGACTTTAAGTTTGACAAGCTTTGGTTTATACCGGCATTATGATCAGTTTGCATTAAACGGGCCAATGTCGAGCTGTTCACTTTCGTCACCAGACCTTCGCTTAACCACGCTGGGAGGTGTTCGCGAGCACGAAAATGTAAATTCCTAGAACTTCGATCAATATAACTTGCTCCACAGGAGCAGTCGAACTGATAAATACAAAATGAGGTGGCCATTCTATGTAATTCATCTTTTAGCCTCGGTGTCACGACTGAACATGCCGAAAACATTCATAGTAGTTCACCGGCGTTGAAAGATTTTTGGATTGATCTGTGTAATCTGTGAGTTAATGTTTCGCTAGCTGCATCCCCGCTAAATCCTACGGTCTATATAAATGGAACATTTGTCAATAATGATGTTACATCCATAGACATCATCTTTAGTCCCAATGTATTTGCATTTTTAATCTTGTCAACAAATTGGAATTTTCATGGAGAGGTTTCAGCATAGTTACCAACCATTTAACTAAAATATGATAAGAAGAGTTATACATATCTAAAATTGGTCTTAGTGAGATCCCCGAGTTGTGTACCTTTGATAATCCATACCATTTTGGCTGATAGGTTCTCACTAGTTTAATCATTCCGTATAAACCCAAAGAAATAATCTGTTGGTCCCTGAGCTTCTTCAACGATCTGGTTAGCTCATTCTCTATCTTATTATTGAGATCTTTCCTACTTACTTACTTACTTACTCCTGTTACTCCCAATGGAACATAGGCCGCCGACCAGCATTATCCAACCCACTCTGTCCTGGAGCTTCCTTTTTAGTTCTATCCAGATCTTTCTGGTCAGTTGTTTTTTTTTGAAATTTTAATTTGTCCTCTAAGATGGTACCTATTTTGTCAATATAATCGCTCTCATTAAGAAGAACAACACCTGAACCGTTGTCAGGTTTCGTAATGAATAAAGTCTTATCCCTTAGGAGTAGGTTAATAACTTCCTTATGCTTCTATGTAAGAATGCTTTTGTAATTAAATTAATTATTCTTATACTGGTGGCAACTTGAACCAATATGGAACTCAACGCAACTGTCAACTAACTTCAAAGTGAGAATCTTCAATACGAGCGTCAAGATAGTCCTACTGTACGGAGCTGAAACGTGGAGAACTATTACATCCATCTTCAAGAAGGTACAAGTATTTATAAACAGTTGTCTACGCAAAATACTCAACATCCATTGGCCGGATACTACCAGCAACAGCCTTCTGTGGGAGAGGACAAACCAGATTCCAACTGAAGAGGAAACTAGGAAAAGACGCTGGAAGTGGATAGGACATTAATTAAGGAAATCTCCAAAATGGATTACAAGGCAATCCCGAACTTGGAATCCTGAAGGCCAAAGGAAAAGAGGAAGGCCAAATAACACATTACGCCGGGAGATTGAAGCAGATATGAAAAGGACGAATAACAACTGGAAAGAACTGGAAAGGAAGGCTCAGGAAAGAGTTGGATGGAGAATGCTGGTGGGAGGCCTATGCTCCTCGACGAGGGGTAACAAGCGTAAGTAAGTAAGTAAATAAGTAATACTGGTAACAACAGTCCACAAGAGTAGATTTAAAGTGTTCCAGTTGTTGATCAGAATCTGCCACTAAATCACGTGTCTTACTGTATAGGTTCTCAAACTGTATACCTGTATCTATGTGGTTACAATTATTACGAGTATCACAAAACTTTAGACCTAAGGATAATACCTCTAGTTTATCTTTATTTAGTTCACTACTTGAGAAATTATGCATATACCTTTTAGAGTCGGTTGGAAATTTGCTTTCAGTTGTTTGATTTTCCAGACCTTTCAGTAGCTGGATAAGTTTCTTCCCTGATCTCTGATCCATTACGTTCGTAACATAGTCTATAAAGGGTATTTTCAAATTATCCGTCAGGTCGTTTACAGCATACTTTCTGAGAATAACATTCATCTGTACTTTGTTTATATCAGAATGTAAGGCGTCAACCTGGTTCAGGGCGTGATGTTTCAGTATCTTTCTATTAGGGTAGACCTCGTTTCTTAGCAACGACATACAATTTAGGATAGTAACCTTATTCGATGCATCTGTTGATAAATTCAGTGGTAGTTTTCATTTCAGTGAGTTTTACGTTATACTTCAGGAACTCATTGAACACCTTCAACACAATGGGGATCTTTAAACAATTAGAATATTGGTCCACCAGGGTGTTTGGTACCTGAGTGGTTGCGCCACAGGATTGGGTTGAGCTGTTCGGATTCTAGCGTTTAAGCCTTTATAGTGTCTGGTTCTCCTATAGGGCGGGATTGAGCTGTACTGCTTAGGCTAAGCCTGGACAGTGTCTGGCTCTCCTGTTAAACGGGATTGGGCTGTACTGTTTGGGTTGCCGCGTGAAAGTCTGGATGGTGTCTGGTTCTCCTGAAAACCAGTGCAAGATTACCCTGGCCCATAAGGGTATATTATATAACTGTGAGTATGGTTCGTAAAGACAGAGTGGTAAAATCTGTATGAAGGAATAATGTGACTCAAGATCGAAAGAAAGATAAGAAATCTATTTTAGCAATGTCAATAAATACCTCATAAAGATCATCAGGAATATTACACACAAAGCAGGTAGTCTGCACTTACAGACATAACTCAGAAAACAGTTAATTATTTCATTAACTGGTACCACGTCTCCATCCGGTTACCCACAAATTTATTTAGATACATTCCGATACCATTTAGCATCGTCCGGCGAGGTAAGGCATACGTATCGCGCGGCTTGACCACCTTATTCGATCAAGGTTTACAACCTGATAAGCAGATTCTCCATATTTCTTTAGTTTTCTATGTCTAACCCCAACACTACTTACTCGTTCGTTCCACCATATACGAACAATACCTACAAAACACTTATGGTAAAATAAACCTCCATAGGTCTTCTACGTTTATATACCGTGTTAAACCCTTGAAAAAATACAGAGTGAACAACTAGCCAGTATCGTCACCCTTTATTTAGTAGGAGGACATCTTCCCTACATCATAACGGACCTAAGTTGGAAAACGGCAAATAAGCTTTCGAGTCTATGCTGAAATTTCGTCAGGTACTAATCTACTTGGGCTGATGAAACTTCCGAAATGAGTGAAGAGGTTCATTAGCCGAATTACTTTATTCCCTGTGATCAATTCAAAGCGCTGATGTAGGGCAATCCTGCAATAACATTTGAGACTTATAAAGTGAGGAACTTATCCTAAACATACATTTTTGGTACAGATAATGTTCAATAGACTCTACATTTTGTCAGCATCTTTGCTATTTGCTTAACAGACGAATATCTCATCCACACTTGAATTGACTTAATTCGGTCAAATCCAACCGATCTGATTGAATCCGTGCTAAACATATTCTGATTTCAAATCATGGCCAACTAGTGACCAAATTCTGTTCAGTGGTAAAACTATTTGATTGGTGTAATAATTCAATCCTAAATAATGAACTGTTTTCGAACACATTTTCTTACTGTTATAGTAAATCTGGTTTCGAGAAGTATTCCCTGGAGTTCTAGTGAGAAGCCATAACCAGTGGAGTTCGACCAGGTCTGTTGTGAGATAGTAACTCACCGAAGACAGTGGTAGATGGTGGCACAATTTCGTGAATTGGTTGAAGTTAGACATTAACATCGTTCGATGCCGGCCAGCTCAGTGGTCTAAAGGTGAATCGTTCGCGCGCGAGACTGGTAGGTCCTGAGTTCGAATCCTGAGAGTGGAATCGTTGATGCTCACTGCCGATGAGTCCAACAATAGGACGAAACGGTCGTCTAGTACTTCCAGGTTTCCCATGGTGATCTAGCTTCAATTGACTCATGATTTCAACTATAAATTACTGAAATCCCCACAAAACCCCCTCCTGATAATAAATCTTATTAATCAATCACTCTATCCAATTCAATTCACTTGGTATTGTTTGTTTGAATCTTTATATTGATGTTTAGGACTGCAAATGATCAGTCTCTTATTGGCATATGTGCATACTGTGCGAACTACCTCGATATAGCCTAAATTCACAAACATTATAAGCAATGATGGATAGTGGCTAGCAATGTAATCCAGTTTGACGCTCGTTTCGTCCTATTTGTGACTCGTCAGCTGGATTTACCTACATCTAGGAGTTGATGTTCACTCAGTGACTCGAACGCAGTACCGTTCGCTTTAAACGATATTGCGTTATCCACTCAGCGCCCTCAAATGCCTTGGTACAGCCAAGAGTGGGGAAAGTCAGCTCTCCGCCTCCAAATACTCTCACATGGCCACGCGTATATAGCCTCTGACGGGGAATTCCTACTCACTGAAATTGAGAGGACAAAAAGTTAATGTTCGGCGTTTTAATCGGGTTGGTGGACATGGAGGATTCATCGAGGGAAGTTGGAAAACCCTGATTCCAAACCAATGGTGCACATGGGCTCCAGTAGCCTTAGGGAACGAATGGCGTATGAATCAATCATTGGTCACCGGCAACCATGGGACTGCATCTCTCCTCACAATGCTCCACTGTCTTGTGGATCAGACCTTTAGGTCAAAGACTCCGGTTGTGGCCCCCTAAGAAAACCACCTGCTTCAGTCTGGGCACCTGAGCAGTATCACAACCCTCACACAAATCAAATGAGATTTGTGTGGCGCATATATATCTGGTGCTTCCTTGTACCAATATTTATGTGTTTAATAATATTGATAATAATAACCACTGAGCTACTGAGTGTAGTTCAATGTTTGTTTGCTTGTTTTTCATATGCCAATATCATTAGTTTAATTTGACTTAATGTGAAAATATTGTCATTAAATAAACATTAAACATATGGTTTACTGTATGTTATATGTGTCCATTTTTATACGTTGCCAACTAAGTTAAGTTTTGTAGATAGTGACATTAAACTGAACATTAGCAATATAGTAAACTGACTTAATAACTAAGATAATCAGTATAAACAAATGGATTTCACAACAACAACAACCACAGCGACGACAACGACGAAAACAACAACGATGGCGACAACAACAACAATAAAGAAACATACTCATGACTAGTCTACCAGCATATCTATCATGTTACATCATTTATAATAAGTTAGATAACATGAAATCTGAATGACTAAGCGTCCCCAAATGCTCTGGTACAGCAGAGAGTGGGGAGAGTCCGCTCTCACTCTCGAAATGCTATCAGGTGACTACGTGTATGCAACCACTATTAGGGAAGTCCTACTCACTGCTTTCTTGTGGCAGGGGTGTTATTTACGGAATTGAGATGACAAAAAACGAATGTCTGGCGTTTTAATCAGGTTGGTGGACATGGAAGGTTCATCTAGGGACATATTCATGACTAGTCTACCAGCATATCTATCATGTTACATCATTTTTTAATGAGTTACATAACATGAAATGTGAATGACTAATCTAATTCTCTAATTTTGTTTTTAAACAAGTTACAATGTATACAATAGAATGAAATGATGGTAGTCATTTGTATAATGTATAGTTGTAACATGTATCTGTAAAAGTTAATTTCTCTTAATTATGGAATTATTTTGTTGAAACGAACAGTACTGGGTTCGACTCCTGGAATAAACGTCAAACCTGAGATACAGGTACATCCAGCTGAAGAGTCACAAATAGAACGAAACATGCGTCAAACTGGATTTGATTGCTAGCCATCATTCATCTTTGCTTATAATACTTGTGAATTAAGACAGTATTGAGGTAGTCTGCACAAGATGCACATATGCCAATTAGAGACTGTTCAATTACAGTTCTAAAGACATAATAGGAAAATTCAAGCAAACAATATAAAGTGAATTTAAACTTTACCCCCAATTGCACAAACTAGTTGCTATCAGGACTCAGTAGCTGAGTGGATAACGTGATAGAGCTTGAAGTGAACAGTACTTAGTTCGAGTCTCGTAGTGAACATCAACTCTGAGATGTAGGTACATCCAGCTGACGAGTCACGATTAGGACAAAGCCTCAGTCCTGGTTTCCACTGTTAGCAACCATCCATATATTTTCTTCATTACTGTTTCAATAGTTATAATAGTTAAAAAATACTTAAATTTGATAGTGTATCCCTGAAACAATGATAAGGATAATTATTCATGTAATGGTATGATCCTCTAACAAAAATGGCCTTCTATTAACTTGGTGATATTTCCTACATACTGTGGTGTGGGTTACTTATATCCCCCAAAGTAGTATATGATGATGGTCAGGCATTGAATGTATTTCAGTAGAAGATCGATAACGAAAGAACGGAAACGAAACACAATTGGTATGAAAATGCATGAACAATAATAATCGGAGACGATGAACTGATATTTGCAGAAGGGACAGTCAAGATTGAGACAATTGTTTGATATTTACTTAGTATTGTTTGTTTAGATCTTCACATTGATGTTTTTAGGACTGCAACTGGTCAGTCTCTAATTGGCATATGTGCATACTGTGCATATTGCCTCGATATAGCCTTAATTCACAAGCATGATAAGCAAAGATGGATAGTGGCGAGCAGTGGAATCCAGCTTGACGCGCGTTTCGTCCTATTTGAGACCCCTCAGCTGGGTGTACCTGCATCTCTGAGTTGATGTTCACTCAGGGAATCGAACCCAGTACCCTCGCTTCAAACGCCATCGCGTTATCCACTCGGCCACTGAGTCCTGATAGCCACTTGCTTGTGCGATGGGGTGAAGTTTGAATTCACTTAGTATTGTTTGTTTGAATCTTCACATCGATGTGTTAGGACTGCAACTGGTCAGTCTCTAATTG
>NC_031496.1:2427170-2464933 GCF_000237925.1 Schistosoma mansoni
AGTGAACATCAACTCTGAGATGCAGGTACATCCAGCTGACGAGTCCCAAACAGGATGAAACGCGCGTCAAACTGGATTCCACTGCTAGCCACTATCCATCTTTGCTTACCATGCTTGTGAATTGTTTGATAGTTTGCAAATTAACTGTTTACTGTATGGTTGTCAGATTTCACTGAGATATTCTGTAATTTTGTGCATAGATACATCCGATTGCCCCCATCCGTGTTCTGTTCACTACAATACTACTCCAATGGCTTTTGTACGTAGTATTACTGTGATGTGTACTACTGATATTGACAGATATAAGTAGTATGAATCATCAATTGAAAGTGAAATACCTGAAGGCAAAAGATTAAGAGGATCGAAGGAAAGAGAACTGAGAACAGAGAGTAACAGAGAGTTGAAAGAGAGAAAGAGTAAAATAACTTCCATTTCTAACATGTTTCAGTATCAGATTTTAATAATAAGCATATAAATATTTATATTTCATCACATGAATCATTTAGTCAAGTGATTTATACAAAACAAACATACTTTCTTTTCTCATCAAAACACTAGTTTAAATAATTGAGATCATGAATCCATTGAAGCTAGATCACCATGGAAAACCTGGAAGTACTGAACGGCTATCACGTCCTATTGTGGGACTCCTCAGTGGCAGTGTACATCCACGATCCCATCTCGCGAGATTCCAACCCAGGTAATTTGCTATTATTGATATTCAGGATTGGAATTGATCTATCTCTATCCACAA
Organism: Schistosoma mansoni; assembly: GCF_000237925.1. Lineage (NCBI taxonomy): Eukaryota > Metazoa > Platyhelminthes > Trematoda > Strigeidida > Schistosomatidae > Schistosoma > Schistosoma mansoni. The sequence continues at coordinate 2,427,925 of NC_031496.1, forward strand.
ATGTGTATGATTTAATTTGCCTACATATAGGTTTCCTAAACGAGTCCCTCAATATACAGTTCTGGAGTAGCTACAATCAAAACAGATAAACTGTGTGATTAGAACGTTAATTCATTTCTAAAATACTACTGGTTAATGTTTTTTTTAGCAAGGTTGTTTCCTCTATGGGTTGGGGTTGCCAACCCCACGTCAAACCTTTCTCCTCTACCTGGGGTTTGGGACCGGTAGTAGCCCTAGAAGAGCTACAGGCAGAATTATTTCTAAAATATACAATAATACAATTAGTGAGAGAATATAAACCAATACAGTCTATTAGGAAACTGGAAACAGCTAATACTGTACATATGGAATAGCAATTAAAACAAACAACAAACAGAACGATAGGAAGGGGTTTTTGTGGAGATTTAGTATTTTCATAGTTGAAAGCGTGATCCAATTGAAGCTAGACCCCCAGGGAAAACCTGGAAGTACTGGACGGCCGTTTTGTCCTATTGTGGGACTCCTCAGAAGGTTCTGGGTTGGGGTTAGTGCTTCCACGTTTTCCCTGGTGGTCTAGTTTCAATTGACTCACGCTTTCAACTATGAGAACGATAGGGACCTAGTCATGTTTATAACAATGGTCTAGTTTTGTAACTGGTAAATTAACAAAAAAGATAGCCAATCTGAGAACAAGTTGAACCTTGAGTAATGAGTGTTCAATGGAGATGTAATCGGTCGATTCACTTTTTATCGATAGTCATTAATAGTATGTGGACCTGAGTGGATTCTAGCAAAACAGACTTTAGTAACAAGACATTATCTATTTAACATATGGATAGCAGAGGATTCAAAACTTACATTTCTCAAACTCAGGAATGTTGGAAGTATTTCGAGTAAGTTGCGATGTAGTCTATTTAGTTTGTATATAAACCAAGTATGTTTGAAATACATGATTCATATTGCGGAGGCTGAGATTGGTGTTTCTGGACTTAACAGGCTAAACTAGGTCGGGAAATAGACTAATAAGGATGCTTGGCTGCTCATACAGATCAACACATCATTGTTGTGGTACAGTGTTGAGATTGTATAAGTCGTGTTCTGATTGAAGGGTAAATCATTTGATAAATTAACCGGGTAAAAGTCACAACAATATAGGGATTTAAGTAACTATATAGAGATAGATTGGTTAAAGTTAGACATTAACAACGTTGGATGCCGGCCAACTCAGTAGTCTATCGGTTAAATGCTCTGGCGCGAGACTGGTAGGTCCTTGGTTCGAATCTCGCGAGTTCGGAATCGTGGATGCGCACTGCCACTGAGGAGTCCCACAATAGGGGACGAAACGGTCGTCCAGTGCTTCCAGGTTTTCTTTGGTGGTCTAGCTTCAATTGACTCATGATTTCAATTATATAAAACAAATAGATCAGTTATCATTAAAATAAATTACACATTCACCATTTCATTTGCCAATCATGAATAGTAAATGACCTAGACCTTGTATTTTTCTAATTTTGTATTTGCACTCTAGGTCAATCATTCATTTCCGAATTGATACATTGTTTGTGTATATTTTATGTATTGAATACTACATTTTGACGTAGTTTGTTTTCTTTTTATGACATGAGGTCATCAAATGATCGATAATTCAGGGGACATTATTTGGATTTATAATGTTAACAAATACCTGTTCATGTGTATAAGTTTCCTTTTTTGTTGAAATTATGAACCACATCTCGAATGGAGTCCACTCATGTCGCTTTTAGTTACATGTTTTAAAGGTACTTATTTACTTACTTACGCCTGTTACCCGTCATGGAGGAGCATAGGCCACACACCAGCATTCTCCATCCAACCCTATCCTGGTCACTCCTTACCAGTTCTTTTCAGTTAACATTCATCCTTTTCATATCTGCTTCTATTTCCCAGCGTAATGTGTTCTTTGGTCTTCCTCTTTTCCGCTTCCCTTCAGGATTCCAAGTTAGGGCTTGCCTCGTTTTAAAGGTAATGTCAGGGCAATACTCTCAGAATCCGTATATGTCAGTAGAAATGGATAAAAAAAGACCTTAATTTCAATAACAGGAAAACTCAAATCATTACTGAAAGGCTTGTTAATGTTCAAACATATATCTTTATATGGGGTTTTCTGTGAAGATTTTTAGTAATTTTTATATATAGTTGAAATCATGAGTCAATTGAAGCTAGACCACCATGGAAAACCTGGAAGCACTGGACGGCCGATTCGTTCTATGGTGGGACTCTTCAGTGGCAGTGCGCATCCACGATCTCGCCCCGAGGGATTCGAACCCAGGACATACCAGTCTCGCGCCAGAGCACTTGACTTTATATAGTTTGAACAAATTAGTGACAATCTGAATTCTAAGTAGATAATGATTTGATATTTGAAGTTAAACATACTATATTGAAACATTTCTTCTCTTAGATTCCTAGAAAATGTAGTCTTTTTACAGTGTTTGTATATGTATGGATTCGAAATTGATATGAAGGTTTTAAGCGCTGTGGTTTGTTTTGCCCTCAAATGACCTGGTACAGCCGACTATGGGGAGAGTCAACTCTTCCTCTCCAAATCTTCTCACATGGCCACGTCTATACAACCACTACCACACAAGTCCTACTGACTGCCTTCTCGCACCATGGGCGTTGTTTACGGAATTGAGAGGACAAAAATCGAACGTCCGACGCTTCAACCGGGTTGTTGAAGAGGGAGGGTTCACCTAAAGGAGTTGGAAAACCCTGATTACAAGCCGATAGTGCATATAGGTTCCAGGATCCTGAGAGAAGAAATGGTGTATGAACCAATCGTTGGTCACCATCTACCATGGGATGGCGTTTGAAGTGAACGGTACTGAGTTTGAGTTCCAGAGTGAACATCAACTATGAGATGCAGGTACATCCATCTGACGAGTCACAAATAGGACGGAACGCGCGTGAAACTGGATCTCACTGCAAGCCACTATCCATTTTCTCTTATGATGTATTTGATTACTGTTTATAAGCACAAAATATTGCCTGATTCGAGCTCTGTATCACACTTCCGATCCAAATTATTGTTACAGTCCCTATATTGATAAGGGACTCTACACTTTTCAAAAATAAAACAAATATAACCTAATCAATCTTTAAAACAATTAGCCCCCTTGATAAAAATGTGGATATTGTCGATGAGAGGATCTTCTTCGTCTTCTCATCGCATAATCAATCAAGAAGAACCAATCAACATCGAGCTGTAAACCACATGTGGAGAAATTCAAACACTTCTCTTCTACTCGAATTTTGTGCTGATGACTTCGTTCAGAACCTTCTCATCGCATAATCAATCAACAAGAACTAATCGAGGTGTACAGGACTAGCTATGAACTACATCTGGAGAAATCCGAACACTTTCACTTCTACCTGAAGTTTGTGCTGATAATGTCGTTCAGAAGAATGATGAAAACTCCACGACCAAACCATCTAGCTCAAAAAATAAAACTCCATCAAAATAATTTAAAACAAAAAAAGGGATTATAAGCAAAGATGGATAGTGGTTAGCAGTGGAATCCAGTTTGACGTGCATTTCGTCCTAATTGGGACTCGTCAGCTGGATGTGCCTGCATCTCAGAGTTGATGTCCACACTGGGACTCGAACCCAGTACCTTTCGCTTCAAACGTCATCGCATTATCCAGTTAGCTACTGAGTTCTGATAGACATTTGCTTGTGCAATGGGGGTGAAATTTAAATTGACTTGGCATTATTTATTGTTTTGTTTCGTTAAATTCATTAATGAATTCCAGATAAATGATGAACTAGTTGTTGGAATAAACATTCAATTGTTTATCCATAATAACAGACAGAATTTGTATATCAGTAAATAGTCAACAGATTCATTTTGTCAATTCTTATTTGGATACTTATAAGGTGGTTAATATGGAAATTATATTGATTTGTTTAGTATTGTTTGTTTGAATCATCCCATTGATGTTTTTAGGATTGCAACTGGTCAGTCTCTAATTGGCATATGTGCATACTGTGCGTATTGCCTCGATATAGCCTTAATTCACAAGCATGGTAAGCAGAGATGGATAGTGGCTAGCAGTGGAATCTAGGACGCGCGTTTCGTCCTATTTGGGACTCGTCAGCTGGATGTACCTGCATTTCAGAGTTGATGTTCACTCAGGGACTCGAACCCAGTACCCTCACAAGTGGCTATCAGGACTCAGTGGCCGAGTGGATAACTCGATGGCGTTTGAAACGAGGGTACTGAGAAATGTAAGTTTTGAATCCTCTGCTATCCATATGTTAAATAGATAATGTCTTGTTACTAAAGTCTGTTTTGCTAGAATCCACTCAGGTCCACATACTATTAATGACTATCGATAAAAAGTGAATCGACCGATTACATCTCCATTGAACACTCATTACTCAAGGTTCAACTTGTTCTCAGATTGGCTATCTTTTTTGTTAATTTACCAGTTACAAAACTAGACCATTGTTATAAACATGACTAAGTTCCTATCGTTCTCATAGTTGAAAGCGTGAGTCAATTGAAACTAGACCACCAGGGAAAACGTGGAAGCACTAACCCCAACCCAGAACCTTCTGAGGAGTCCCACAATAGGACAAAACGGCCGTCCAGTACTTCCAGGTTTTCCATGGTGATCTAGCTTCAATGGATTCATGATCTCAATTATTTAAACTAGTGTTTTGATGAGAAAAGAAAGTGTGTTTGTTTTGTATAAATCACTTGACTAAATGATTCATGTGATGAAATATAAATATTTATATGCTTATTATTAAAATCTGATACTGAAACATGTTAGAAATGGAAGTTATTTTACTCTTTCTCTCTTTCAACTCTCTGTCACTCTCTGTTCTCAGTTCTCTTTCCTTCGATCCTCTTAATCTTTTGCCTTCAGGTATTTCACTTTCAATTGATGATTCATACTACTTATATCTGTCAATATCAGTAGTACACATCACAGTAATACTACGTACAAAAGCCATTGGAGTAGTATTGTAGTGAACAGAACACGGATGGGGGCAATCGGATGTATCTATGCACAAAATTACAGAATATCTCAGTGAAATCTGACAACCATACAGTAAACAGTTAATTTGCAAACTATCAAACAATTCACAAGCATGGTAAGCAAAGATGGATAGTGGCTAGCAGTGGAATCCAGTTTGACGCGCGTTTCATCCTGTTTGGGACTCGTCAGCTGGATGTACCTGCATCTCAGAGTTGATGTTCACTCAGGGACTCGAACCCAGTAACTTTTGCTTCAAACGCCATCGCGTTATCCACTCGGCCATGCTTGTGAATCAAGGCTATATCGAGGCAATACGCACAGTTTACACATATGCCAATTAGAGACTGACCAGTTGCAGTCCTAACACATCGATGTGAAGATTCAAACAAACAATACTAAGTGAATTCAAACTTCACCCCATCGCACAAGCAAGTGGCTATCAGGACTCAGTGGCCGAGTGGATAACGCGATGGCGTTTGAAGCGAGGGTACTGGGTTCGATTCCCTGAGTGAACATCAACTCAGAGATGCAGGTAAATCCAGCTGAGGGGTCTCAAATAGGACGAAACGCGCGTCAAGCTGGATTCCACTGCTAGCCACTATCCATCTCTGCATTTATTGATTTGTGTTTTCTACTCGTAAGTCAATTGTATGTATTCATTAGTTAAACGATTGTTTGAAACAAACATAGATAGGATATAGTTGTAGTATCTAGATAATGTGTACAACATACTCCGTAAATCTCTGACTGACTTCAAGAGATATTTCCTGGAGTTCTAGTGAGAATCCGTGAGCATTGGAGTTCGACCAGGTCTGTTTTGAGATAGTAACTCACTGAAGACAATGGTGGACGGTCGCTCAAAATCGTGGATTGGTTGGAGTTAGACATTAACACTGTTGGATGCCGACCGGTTCAGTGGTCTAGCGGTTAAGCGCTCGCACGTGGGATTGATAGGTCCTGGGTTTGAATCTGACGAGGCAGGATCGTGGATGCGCACTGTCGAGGAGTCCCACAATAGGACGAGACGGCCGTCCAGTGCTTCCAGGCTTTCCATGGTGGATTGCCACTTCGTTCTTGTATTGGACTCCTCAGTAGTGCCCATCCACGACCCCACCCACGAGGTTCGAACCCAGAACCTATCAGTCTCGAGCGCGAATACTATTGTATTACTGGTATTTCGATACAATCCTAATTGTAAACTACTACTGCATTTATACAATTTCAAAGTCTATAAAAATTACAGTCAATCAAATTGTGATTCGGTTTTTTTTTCAGTATCTCGGTAATTATTGTAAGTTATAATCATGTATGCTATACATGTTATCATCTTTATGAGTGATAAGTTTCAATATAAGTAAAAGTACATGTGATTACTCAGCTGACTTTTGAGTGTCCTAATTAGACACATGATGAATTACCATAATCTATTTGATTGTGTGAATGAATACAGTAATTGAGTTAATCATGATGTAGGCAAGAGAACTTACTTACATATGTCTGTTACTCCCAATGGAGCATAGGCCGCCAACCAGCATTCTCCAACCCACTCTGTCCTGGACCTTCCTTTCTAGTTCTATCCAACTTTTGTTCATGTCTGTCTCCATTTCTCGGAGTAATCTGTTCTTTGATCTTCAGGACTCCATGTGACGGCTTGCCTTGTGACGCAATTGGGTGATTTCCTCAATGTGTGTCCTATCCACTTCCAGTACTTCTTCCTGATTTCTTTCTCGGCTGAAATCTAGTTTGTTCTCTCCCACAGTAACTTGTTGCTGATAGTGTCTGTCCAACGGGTCCGAAGTATCTTGCGTAGACAACTGTTAATAAACACTTGTATCTTCTGGATAATGGCTTTCGTAGTTCTCCACGTCTCTGTCCCATACAGTAGAACTGTCTTGACATTTGTATTGAAAATTCTGACTTCGGCGTTGGTTGACAATTGTTTTGAGTTCCAGATGTTATTCAATTGTAAATATGCTGCTCTTGCTTTTCCAATCCGCGCCTTCATATCTGCATCAGATCCACCGTGTTTATCAATGATGCTGCCCAGATATGTAGAAGTTTTCACATCCTCCAAAGCTTCTCCGTCAAGTGTAATTCGATTGGTGCATACTGTATTGTATCAGAGAGTCTTGCTTTTCCCTTTGTTTATATTGAGACCTACTGCTGCTGAGGCTGTTGCTACACTGGTCGTCTTCTCCTGCATTTGTTGTTGCGTATGTGATAGAAGAGCCAGATCATCTGCGAAGTCTAAATCGTCCAGCTGCGTCCTACCTGTCCACTGTATCCCTCGCTTCCCTCCAGATGTTGACAGGCAGGAGAACAGTCAATAAATAATTAATTTTTCCCTTATTGATAATCATCAGTCCCAATCAATAGATCGTAGTATCGATTCGAATTATTAATATTCAATCACTACAAGATGTTACGATTAGGATTCGATTTTTGATTTGAATATATCAAGATCCAAACGTCACATTCAGGACACTAACAACAAATAAGTGTAAATGGCTGCAAAACATTAGACACAACAATGAATTAGTTGAATAGGTAAATACGAATTTAACTTACAGTAGTGTCAATGCTATTACTATGTTAGAACTTCAGAAGCCTAGAATATATTAAAAACAACTCATAACAAACCAACGACTGCCTGTTGGTTATGCGGTGATTGACGTTATACACAATTCTGCCCATTTAAGAAGACAAAATTTCAAGTGTACAACATAAAGGTCATTGCCCACCGAATGGTAGGTCCCAACCTAAAAAGGAACATGAACCTCCTCGACACATGGTGAAGTCAGCTAAATCTAAATCACTTTCTCTAGTAGCAGCTTTTACAACAGACTAGGATGTTCGAAGGAAGTATGTAACAGCATCCGATATCACCCTAGTGTCTAGCAAAACGTGTTTGGAACGTGTCATGCTCACCATCTGACTCCATGATATTTACAAAAAAAGACAGATGAAGTGTTTCAACAAAAACTGAGAAAATTCGCTCCTTTTTTTCAGAATATCCTTGGTGATTGCACCAAGATGAAAGCTCATTTACCAGTGAAACCAAGTGCCAAACCTACTTTTTGTCCGAAATATCCTGTACCGTATGCTGCTCTTGAACTAATCGATCAGGAACTTGATTGTTTGCAACACACTGGCGTAATCCAACCAGTCGACCACTCTTCATGGTCACTACCAATCTCAGTTATAAAGAAGGGCAGTGGAGCTATGCGCATGTGTGATGACTTCTCAACCGGTTAAACGCTGCACTGGATATATATCAGTATCCGTTATCAGTTCCAGAAGATCAGTTTGTTAGGCTTCATAGTGGAACGTGTTTCGCGAAATAGAGTTTTCTGACGACTGTCTGAAAGTGGAAGTAGATGATAACTGTAGAGAGCTTCTAACCACTAACACTCACTGAGAGTTATTTTAATATACTCGCCTACCATTTGGTATCAAGACCACATCTGACATCTTTCAGCAAATAATAGATACAATTTTAGCAAGTATACCTGTTTTTGTACAGATTTCAGTAATTTTATAGTTGAAATTATGAGTCAATTGAAGCTAGACCACCATGAAAAGTCTGAAAGCATTGGACGGCCGTTCCGTCCTGTTGTGGACTCTTCGTCAGTGCTCATCCACGATCCCGCTACGTGAGACTTGAACCCAGGACTTATCAGTCTCGTGCGCAAACCCTTAACCAGTAGACCACTGAGATGACCGGCATCCAACAGTGTTAATGTCTAACTTCAACCAATCCACGAAATTGAGCAACCATTGTCTTCACTGAATTGATATCTCACAACAGACCTGGTTGATTTATTTAATAGTTAAAATCATGAGTCAATTCAGTTTCAGTTTGGAAAGGACAGGAGGCTTGATGGCCTATGTTAGTCCTGGCAATGATAGTCTCTCAGCTGATCCAGCTTTCTTTTGAAAGAGTCGACGGATGGAGCCTCAACCACGTGCTGAGGTAATGAATTCCACTCGTTGATTATTCGATGGGAAAGTCGGTAGTCAGCTGACAAGTAATTCGTTCTGGGCTTGTGAACTTTTTTGGAGTGTCCTCGTAAATTCTCTGTTTTGGGATGCAAGAAAAATGAGGGCATATCATGTGCAAATTTATCACTAAGCAATTTGAAAACTGTAATCAAGTCGCCTCTGATTCTTCGATATGACAGCGGGAATAGGTTTAGCTTGGTCAGTCTAGTACCATACAGGAGCTTCGCTATTCCGGAAATCAGCTTAGTTGCTGTTTTCTGAACCCTTTTCAAGAGTTCACTGTCTTTTTTTAGTCAGGGGCTAGCTGCTTGTATACAGTACTCAAGTTTAGGACGCACGAATACTGTATACAAAGTCAGAAACGTTTTAGCGTCGCGATGACTAAAAGCCCTACGTATGGACCATAAAGTTCTAAAACCTTTGGAGGCTATTGCACGGCAGTGTGCAGTAGTCTTTAAGTCTTGACTAAAGATGACTCCTAAGTCATTGTGTGTCTGCACAATAGGTAACTTAGTGTTATTCATCGTGTATGTATCTGTACCCTGGAACAGCCACCCAGTGCTTCCAGACTTTCCATGATGGTCTAGCTTCAATTGACTCATGATTTCAACTTTAAAAAATACTGAAATCTCCACAAATGTCGTTCTGACTAAGATGTATCTTCATATTCACATTGACAGTTAACACTCGTAATGAATCATATCAGCTTTTTGTGAATAATCAATCAGTGTTACATCATCTGTTTTCATTACAAAAATAGAACGATTGCGTAATCACTGATTACACTAATCATCATTATATCATAGTTTCAATATTAGGTCACTAAATCAATAAATGAAGATTAATTATTGAGTAATTTACTTCTTAATGAAAACATTTTATACTTTGTTAAAATTATATTTCTCATTGATTTTTAGAAATTATATAACTGATATTATTGATTTTAATAGTTGAGATCATGAATCAATTGAAGCTAGGAGATAGGGAGTGATGTAGTCGAACGACTCGTTGACAACTTCATTTATCTTGAAAGTCTGATCAGCTCGAATGGGTTGGTGTCTGACGAAATTTCAGCATGGATTCAGAAAGCTCGTTTGGCTTTTGCCGACTTATGTCACCAATGGAGAAGACGAGATATTCGTCTATCAATTAAGGGACGAGTATACTGCGCAGCAGTTCACTCTGTTCTATTTTACGGCTGTGAAACCTGGCCATTAAGAGTAGAAGATACTCGTAAATTACTAGTATTTGACCACAGATGTCTTAGAAATATTGCTCATATCTGCTGGGATAACCGGGTAAGTAATAGTGAGGTTAGATGTAGGGTATTAGGGAATGATGGTAAATCAGTTGATGAAGTTGTGAATCTTGATCGACTGAGATGGTTGGGTCACGTGTTACGTATGCCTGAACACCGATTACCACGAAGCGCTATGCTGACTAGTATTGGCAATAGTTGGGCGGCCAAACCAAAACGTGACATAAGTACTTGAAGTTACTAACTTCTAGTCCGAACCATGTTGGTAGATGCTGACTACTTGGTTGGAGATTGTGCGACATGGGTAACAACCAATCACAATGGCCTAGGTATATACGCTCTCTGTATTATCTTAAACAGTGAGATTAAAGTTGATTCATAATTTTCTTCCTTCTTACACTATATCCTTATATACAACCTTTCTTTTATATATTACCAACACTAAATGAACTACTTCTATGAATTCGATGTTCATCTTGTTGTGCTAATGAGTGATGTATGGGGACTTGGACCGATGCATATATGTGCCTGGTCCTACGTTGTAGCTGACTGAGTGACTGAGATCACCATGGAAAACCTGAAAGCACTGGACGGCTGTTTCATCCTATTGTTGGACTTCTCAGCAGTACGCATCCACAAACCCCTTTTGATATTGTTGATTGAAAGGCAACTGGTTAGAAACCATACTTTGACATTGATTTCATGCATACTAACACTTATTGTTAATAAATATATGTAATCATGATGAGGTAAGAGTGGTAGTTATTATTGACGGTAGTTTTAAACGGCATAAGTTTGAGTCTTTGTAGAAACATGCATTTTTCTCAAATATATATACATAGATATACGTCAATGGTAATTATCAGTGAGCGTAAACATTTTAGGATTGGTAAAGCAAGGACCACATTCCTCCAATTGAAGAACATATGCAACTCAAAACAACTGTCAATCAATATCAAAGTCACAATCTTCAATGCGAACGTCAAAACAGTCTTACTGTACGGAGCTGAAACATGGAGAACTACTACAACCATCGTCAAGAAGGTACATGTAGTTATAAATAATTGTCTTCACAAAATACTCAACATTCACTGGCTGGATACCATCAGCAACAGCCTTCTGTGGGAGAGGACAAACCAGCTTCCAGCTGAAGAGGAAATTAGGAAAGGACGTTGTAAGTGGATCGGAAATACATCAAGGAAATCACCAAACTGCATGACGAGGCAAGCCCTAACTTGGAATCCTGAGAGGAAGCGGAAAAGAGGAAGGCCAAAGAACACATTACGTCGGGAAATAGAAGCAGATATGAAAAGGATGAATGTTAACTGAAAAGAACTGGAAAGGATTGTCCAGGACAGGGTGTGATGGAAAATGCTGGTGGGCAACCTATGATCCTCCACAAGGGGTAACAGGCGTAAGTAAGTAAGCATAAGCATCTTAGCATAGCTTGTTTCTTCATAAGAACTCAACTGTCATTAATTATTTATGATTCAATGATTCTTTCCAAACTTTTTGTTTTTGTTTAAACCACACATCCTTATATCCAAATGCTGCTGACTATTTGATGAGAAAACAATATGTTAACGTGAAGAAATTATCAACGTTCATCCTTTCTATTGAACCATATAACATAACTGATTGTTTATTTCTAATACTCTCATTAGGTAACTGAAGAAGTATGTTGTATGCTAATTCGAAATAGCTAGATTCACCTTGAGATTTTTGATCATTTACTTTCTCAGAAGAGGTTTTGTGAAGATTTCAGCAATTTCATACTTCAATTCATGAATCAATTGAAGCTAGACTACCATGGAAAACCTGGTCGCACTAGACGGCCAAACCCTAATCTTTTCGATTACTGCTTATACTCTTACTTCTTCTACCACTATGGGATTTGAATCGACGTTTGTACCTCTATGCTAATATGGTATGGCAACTTGAACTGATGTACGTACGTACGAAGTTCTATGTTGTGACTGACTGACTGGCATGATTAGGGAAAGGTGTTAATAAATCTTTTATTAATAATCCTATTCTTTTCCACTTAATTAATTACGGATACAACATTAAAATGCCTTCTCAGTCATACATACCAAAAGACTTAAGATTATCCTCACCCTATGTAGTTGAAGTAATTGGCAACAATTGAAAGAAACCTAACTTATGAATACAAAAAAAGATATATAAAATGGTCCATACTAGGGTTGTTTCAGTCTTAGTTTCAATTGTGTCCCATCCACCCACCCTTCATTACGATTACCACTCCTAAGACACTCCTTATCCTTAAGTATACAGTTGTCTTTCTTATTCACAATGTCATTACTGAAAATTCCTATCTTGTATTAACTTGTGTTTAACTTATTGATTAGAACTAATTACCTCGAGGTAAATAATTTTTCTTACCCTTTAGGTATGACCTTTTTTTCTTAATATTATCAATGACTAATTCTCAGAAGGGGTTTTTGTGGAGATTTAGTATTTTTCATAGTTGAAAGCGTGAGTCAATTGAAGCTAGACCACCATGGAAATCCTGGAAACACTGGACGGCCGTTTCATCCTATTATGGACATGAAATTTGTCATTTACATATATATCAGAAAGGGGTTTTGTGGAGATTTCAGTAATGTTATATAGTTGAGATCATGAGTCAATTGAAACTAGACTACCGTGGAAAACTTGGTAGCACTAGACGGCCGTTTCGTCCTATCGATGGACTCCTCATCAGTGCGCATCCACGATCCTGCCTCACGAGATTCCAACCCAGGACCTATCAGTCTCGTGCGCGAACGCTTAACCAGTAAACCACTGAGTTGGCCGGCATCCGATGGTGTTAATGTCTAATTTCAACCGATCCACGAAATTGAGCGGCACATCCACCAATGTCTCCAGTGAGTTACTATCTCCCAACAGACCTGGTTGAACTCCACTGGTTACTGTTTCTCACTAGAACTCCAGGAAATACCTCATGGAGCCAGTCACTAGTGAGCATATGATCATTATCAGAAGGGGGTTTTGTGGAGATCATGAGTCAATTGAAGCTAGACCACCATGGAAAACCTGGTAGTACTGGATGGCCGTTTCGTCCTATGAATTCAACATAAATATTTTATTTATTTTAACATGGAAATGATCATTTTAAGTTCATGGCTGCACAGCTTGATATAGAAAGTATCAAAAACAATTGTTCAATTCAATACCATTTGTTCTTGAATATTCTGTGGATCAACTAAGATATATTAACTGGAAAAACAGATCCATTCAAATATGTGAGGCAGTTAGATGTAGTCGGCTGAAAACTATGGACTTGGATATCGTCAATAGGTACTCATTACCCTAATCTTTCGGATTATGGTTCATACTTTAGCTACTTCTACTACTATAGTATTTGAATCGACAACTGCATCTCTGTGCTAATGTGGTATGGCAACCCGAAATGATGTACGTACGTACGAAGTTCTACGTTGTGACTGACTGACTCATTACTAAGGCATAACTATAATCTTAAGGTAACTGATACTTAATAAGACCAGTGATTCCCCGATGTACACTCAATATATGTGATGTCTATGTTTAGTTTAATCCAATTCATCTTTGTAATTTATAGTGTTGCGATGCATACTAAACGAAACTTGTTTTTTAATAATTTCGTAGCACGAATTCACGTCCACAATGAGAATAGTTAGCTAGATATGATGAGACTAAGTAATGACTTACTGTTGGGGATGTTCAATCCTCAGAACTTACTTGATAAATGGCCTAATTATGTGATTTTATTTTGAAAATTTGAATTTCTGTTTCGCGCCAAAAGCTTTCTTTTCACCTTCGAGTCGAATTTCCCACTTGTAAAATATCTTAAACACTATTGGTCCGTTGTATCTTTGAGTGTGCTATTTTGTAATGCTGCCCAGGGACAATTTATTGCTGTATATATATACGTTTGATTTTTTCCCCTTACGATTGCTATGCTTTTGGCTGCTACGAAATATATTTTCCCCACTTCCAACTTGAACTTCTTACTCTAGTTAGCTGGGTTTGAGACGCGTCAGAATAGCTAGCTTATCGGTCTCTGGTCACAAGTCTTTGTTCCGCTCGCTAGCTAGTGAATTTGAAACACTTCAGATATAACACTTATTTAATGTGTTCAATCCATTTCTTGCTTTCATTTCTGCTGGTTTTATCTACAATCCATTGAATTATAGCCTGACATGCCTAATAAAAAACATGTATTTAATGAAAATCACAGCTTAATGAAATCTGTAATGAAAATTACACCCAAATATCCAACACTCACTCATTGAAGAAGGGTGGACTAATAGCCTAAACTACTGTATACAACAGATTTATCGAATTTAAAAACTCTATAGATAACTTCAACTGGTTCAAGTAATCAACTATCAATTTTACCGTCTACTTACTAAGGTTCATAATAGTTAGATACTATTAGTCGACATGATAAAACAAATTTAATTCATATCATAGAACACATAAAATTGATTGTTGCTTCCCTGATATACTACACTTAAAACTCCAGCAGTTTACTTAGTCACAAAACAATGAGGTCACAAACAAATCATTATTATTTCAACACATAAATATTGATACTAAGGGGCACCAGATATACATGCGCCATACAAGTCACTTGATTTGTGTGAGGGCTGTGATACTACCCGGGTGCTCAGATCGAATCAGGTGATTTTCTTAGGGGGCCACACCCGGAGCCTTTGACATAAAGATCTGATCCACAAGGCAGTGGAGCAACGTAAGCAGATGTAGTTACAAGGTAGTCAGTGACCAACAATACGTTCATACGCCATGTATCCCACCAGGATCCTGGAACCTATGTGCACGATTTATTTGGAATCAAAGTTTTCCAACTCCCCTTAGCTGGATCCTCCATATCTACTAACCTGGTTAAAGTGACGAGAATTCCCTTTTCGTCCTCTCAACCCCGTAAACAACACCACCACCACCACGAGGAAGCAGTGAGTAGGACTTCCATAATAGTGGTTGTAAACATGTGGTCATGAGAGAGCATTTCGAGTGGGAGGGAGGACTCTCCCCCCTCTCGACCGTACCAAGGCATTTAGGGACACTTAATCAGATCAAATTGCGACCGACAATCAATGAACCATAACAACAACAACAACAAAACAATACCGAATTATTTTCATTTTATTTTAACTAACATATACACAAAAAAAGTAATATAAATGATTTTTGATTTTTTTAAAAAAAAAAGAAGAGGGGGAGTTTGTAAAAAAAAAGAAAAAAAAAAGAAGCTGACGTTCTCATTGTATGTCTATTTAGAAAAAAAACAAAAAAAAATTCCAATGATAAAACGATTAGAATGCAATAGTTCTGTTGCTGGGTTGATTTAAAAAAAAATTTTTTTTTTAATTTTTATTTAGAAAATAAATATTTTTCTGTATAGAAAAAAAATTCCTAGAGAGACATACATGACTTGTTAACATGATAATAATAATAATATAAACAAATAAGCTTTGATTCAATTAGAGTAATAGGGGGGAGGGAATCATGCCAGAATGGTTTATAGATTATATGGTAAAAATTAAAAAAAAAATTGATGATCATCATTCACACACACGCACGCACGCACGCGCACGCATACTCATACACACACACAGACAAGGAAGTATTATTATACATAAATGAATAGTATAAATTTGTATGCACATTATGATTATTATTATTATTATTGTTATACAAAGGAAAAGGAGGAGGGGGATGGATTGTGTATCCTTCTTTTTTTGTTCTTTTATCGATTATTAAGTGCTTCTAATTCACTAGGATTTGTCGATGTTTCTGTTCCCATAGAAGGTATATCTTTATGTTTTATATTTCTATGATAAGATTTTTCAACAGTTGATGATTGATCTATTGGTGTTTTATGCATTAATAGTAATAAACTAAATAACATAATTAATGTACCAATAAATGTAACCCAACCAAATAAAAACCAGAAACCATTTAATACACTTACAATACCATTACATATAGCACCATTTAAATCTTCAGCAGCAGCATATAAACGATAACATTGACCAACTTTTGACATAATTTTCGGTCCAAATTGTAGAATTAATTTCTCAGCTTCAACTGGTGTCTTAGCTTTAATATGTTGATCAAATAAGCTGACAGCTCGATTGATTAAATCTGTTTTATTATTCATAATGGTTTTGAGTTCGATAAGCCTCTTTTGTAACTTAGCAACATGTGGAGCAATTTTTTTTAATTTCGATAAGACAATTAGATTCCCATCAATATCTGATATAATATTATCTAATTGTGTGAATGTTTGTCGAACTTTTTCCGTAGCAACATTTAATCGATCTATTTGTTCAATCGATAAACGATTACTTAATATATTTGTATAATAGATATCCCATAAATTCCACATTTTCTTAACTGGCCATAATGTATAATCGGTAGATTCATCACTTGGTGATTGAATACTTAAATAGGTTTTAGGTAATTTTGAACGTACCTCTTCATAATTTACAATAAAATCATCTAAACGTGATGCCATAGCTAAATTTTCATCAGTCTCCTTAGGGAACATTTCATCAACATTGATTGTTCTTAATGAATCAATCATAATATCTTTACCAAGATTAATAAATCGATCAGACATTTCTGGATCATTTAATGTTGTCATATCAAAATCTCTAATACTATCCATTGCTTGTAAAATTCCTTGGTTGTCATGGCAATTATGTAAAATACCATAGATTGGACTACGAATATGAGGAATAGGCATATGTGAAAATTGACTAGCCATTGTAACAATCGCTGGCCAATTACGATTAATGAAAGCATTGATATGTGCATCAACAGGAAACATTGCACGTTGTATATAATTATGATGTATGGGATCATAATCTGTAATATTGATTACATTCTGTTCAGGATTTACATAACGACAACCTTCAGTATAGAGGTATCCACCAATTAAATAGAATAAACAAGCTAAAATAATACTAAATGCAAGAATACAAAATCCAATACTAGCACCAAGGCGAATACGATTACGAGTATGTAGACTAATTTCTGTCGGTACAAAATGATATCGTATAATTAACCACATTAAACCAATAGTGATCAATAGAATAGAGAACCAAAAAAATAGATTCAATGTTAAGAAGAGACTGGAGGTGGAAGAAACTTTCGGTGAAATAGATCTTGTTATGAATATAGAGATCTTATCAATTTCTTCAATAGCTTTAGTCAATTGAGGTTCTAATTGATCCCATTGTTTATTTGTCATATTACGTATAGATTCAGGGATATTAATCTTTTCGGCCATTAAAGTTTTAGTTTTTTCAAGTTGACTATTAGATAATTCTTTACCATGATTTAACTGAGCTTGTACACTTTCAGCAGTTTGATTACGATCAGTAGTTAGAAATTTCAATGCTATAGCAAAATTGATTTCAGGCATAAATGTATCTGGTCGTATAGATACATTATTATAAAATGTTGAACGTAATTCATTGCAATGACCAGTACAACTCTGATAATCATTATTATTTGGACTTTCAGTATTGACTAAACGTAACCATGTTTGAAATTCAACTTTAAGACGATCAAATGTATGTTTAAAAGCAGTATTCGATTGTACAATAGCTATATATTTCGTCATCAATGTGACGACATGTTCTCCCAAGATGTCACCAAGTTGAAAAGCTTCAGTAACTCCAATATCATTGAATAGAATCGAATTAAATTCATTAGTCATACGATCTTGCATTGATTCAGTTGCTTCAATAAGGCTTTTTACAACAGGTTCAATATCATGTTTAGTTTGTGGAATAAATTCACTGATATAAGCTCTTATTTGTGCTAAACCACGTAGTATACGTGGGAATACATGTGTTTTTTCAGGATTTGTTTGCATTAATTCAGTAGGAGTTAATAATCGTCCAATTGATTCTTCATGACTTGGTGTAGATACTAAATTTGTATGAAATTGACCACATACAGTAAAACCAAGTAATACTGCTGTACCTAATAAAATTGTTAAAATAGTTAATAATAAAAATTGTATAACAAGACATATCCATTTAGATTGTAAACGTTCACGTGTACGATAAAATGTTGATTTAGGTGAATGTTTTGGATGTATAGCAATTTCAATAGTTTCTCTTGATGTATGATTTTCTGTTGGTGCAAGATATAATAATGTTTCTGAACGTTTTTTTATACGTTTACGTTGACGACATGTTGAATATGATACAATTATTAATAAAATAGTCCATATTATAGAACATACAATACTTAATGCATAACCTGTACGTGAATATGTTGATAAAATATGATCAATTATAGTAATATCAGTATGTGATAAACTTTGATTTACATTAGATGAAGGAATTTTAATAAGATTATTCAAAGTAAATGTTATAATTCCACCATCTAAACTTGGTTGTGCTCGACTTACAATAGCTTTAGCTGATGAGTATATAGAATCCATAAGTTTATAATTTCAATTATGATTTAAAACAAAAATTACACATGTTATTAATCTTAATCAGTTGACTTTAATTTTGATTGGTTATATGATGATTAAATTTGATTGGTTAAAAAATTTCATTGGTTTAAATTTACTCAGATTAGAGGAGGGGGGCAGAGAGAGAGAGTCAATTGGTTGTATGTTAAATTTTTTATATTGACCAATCATAAATGAGAAAATACACGAATAGTCAGTTTTAATCGATAAAAATAGGTCACCTGACTAAGGTTACAATATGATTGGTTAAAAAATTTTTAAAACTAGACAATTGATGTTTGGTTTTAGTCCAAAAGGTAGAACTGTACAAGTTTTAGGTAAAGAAAATGTGTTACGTAAACAGTATTTTCATAGTTGAAATCATGAGTCAATTGAATCTAGACCATCATGGAAAACCTGGAAGTAGTGAAAGACCGTTTCGTACCATTGTGCGACCCCTCAGTGGTAGTGCACATCCACGACCCCGTCTCGCGAGATTTGAATCCAGGACCTATCAGTTAGCTTTTGAACAAATCTGGGAAGTGAGGGAGGTTAGTTTGGTCACTTATTAGCCGAAAGAGAAATTTAATTATATCAATTTCTAAATGAATACACTGAAGATAATGGTGGATGGTCGCTCAATTTCGTGGATTGGTTGAAGTTAGATACTAACACTGTTGGATGCCGGCCAGTTCAGTGGTCTAGAGGTTAGGCGCTCGCGCGCGATACTGATAGGTCCTGAGTTGGAATCTTGTGAGGCGGGATCGTGGATGTGCACTGTGGAGGAGTCCTACAATAGGACGAAATGGCTGTCCAGTGCTTCCAGGATTTCCATGGTGATCTAGCTTCAATTGATTCATGATATCAACTATGAAAATACTGAAATATCCACAAAACCCCTTCTGATTTAAATACAAATAATTTTTAGTCCTTAGGTCATAGATAATGAGCTGAACCTCCTTTAGAAAATAGTTATGGAAAACAAGAATCTTTCGATATTTATTAACAAGAATATAAATCTCAAACCTTCTATAGGACAAATAACCTCAGTTGAAAAGAAAACACTTTACGTGGATATCGATCTCGAAGGTGAAGTAGTTACAGATGTCCTAAAGAGGAGAATTTCCTATTCTCTCCGAAAAATCTCTAGTCGGTCAATGTTCATCAACAACCTTAAAGTGAAATTATCTCATTTAACCAGCTCTATTTTCATTTATCAATTTACCTGTTCATGTGAAGCTAGGTTTATAAGTTGTTCGATGCGTATGTTATCCAAAAGAATTCAAATACATTACCCGGTTTGTCTAAATAGAGATGGGAACGGTTCAATAAGAAGTTCACTAATCGAACACCATGTGAACATAGATCACTCAATCAAGGCGAATTCTTCGTTTAAAATCATCTATAAGGTAAGTAGGAGGCTGTCAAATACAGTAAGATTGCATCTTAACATTGCCGCAGCAATAGTCATACGTCTCGGAAAATCAGAATTGTGTTTCCAGAACAAATAAGTGCAACCTTTTCTTCTACCATGGTCTTAATGTCTCAATTTTCCTCTTCACACTTTTCTTCCTTCATAGACATTGACTTCCCCCCCTTTATCCTCTCTATAGACTGTTTACCCCCAACTGGTTTACTTCTGTTTCTATGACCCTCTTGATTACATTTCATCCCAACTTTAACATTTTGTCGTATCATGCTGAGCCTTCCTTTCTTAATTAAAATTTCCCTATCTTCATGATGAATGAATATGCAATGAAACTATTATTAGTATCCGTGATTAAAAATAACGTTTTAATGCTTTTGTTTATTCTACCCCATTGTTACCATGTTTAACAGAGTTTTATTACCTCTATTATTGTGATGATTGTCTTGAAAAAAAGAAGTATACATAGTGGCGATTGTACAACTTTGAAGATGAATTCGCCGAAAACAGAACCCTTCGTTGAACCAATCTTTCTTATTTTATATAAATCTGAAATATAACGTGCAATGTTTTATGGCGTAAGAGTAGGTTGGAAGAAAGCTAGAGGCGGCCAGACCAAAACGTGACACAAATCCATCAAGTCACCGACGAGTGGATTGAGACATATTGGTAGGTAGGTGTAGACTACCTGGTTGGGATCCGAGAGATGGCAGCAATCAACGGTTAGAAACCTTGAGTGACATGGCTCAAAATCGTCTGCAATGGCACAGGTGCCTCCATTCTTTATGTTCTGCCAAATTCTAACCTTCTGAATTATTTATGTCTCTATCTTCTTTCTCTTTCCAAATTTATTTCACTGTATTATACTCCTTGGATAACATCTTCAAACCCTAATCTTTCCGATTACTACTTATACTCCTACTACTTCTACCACTTTGGGATTTGAATAAACAACTGTATCTCCGTGCTTATGTGGTATGGCAACTCGAACTGATGTACGTACGTACGAAGTTCTACGTTGTAACTGACTGACTGACTGACTTGAAATTTTACTTGAATGCCCAACTAAATCAAATATTGCAGGTTGCTTCGTGGAACTTAAATGATCAAACACAGTCTTTATTACTGATAATTTGAATGATTTAAATCTGTAGTTATGTACGGATACAATTTAAATTATCGTAACTCGAAAACTAAACATCACCCCATCGGACAAGCAGGTGACTATCAGGACTCAGTAACAAAGTGGATAACGTGATGGCGTTTGAAGAGAACGATTTTGGGTCTGAGTCCCAAATGCGACGAAACGCGCGTCAAACTGGATTCTACTGCTAGCCACTATTTATCTCTGCTTAAATATCCATATTTTTATTGTGATGAAATATCGACACTTGTGAAATTCTAGTTTGTCAGTTTAGAGTGTTAGAGAGTTAGAGTGTTAGAGTGTTCAAACGAGAACTCCTGAGAGCACGAATTCAAATTATGATGTAATTCCAGTTTAACTTTAATCTCAATCAAGATTTATTTACTTATTTGAATACATAAATATTGGTACAAGAGGGCACCAGATATATATGCGCCATACAAATCAAATGAGGTTTGTGTCAGGGCTGTGATACTGTCCGGGTGCCCAAACTGAAGCAGGTGGTTTTCTTATGGGGCCAAACCCCGAGCCTTTGACCTAAATATCTGATCCACAAGGCAGTGGAGCTTCGTGAGGAGATGCAGTCCCATGGTAGCCTGTGATCAACGATTGATTCATACTCCATTTGTTCCTTCATGATACTGGAGCCCATGTGGATGATTGGTTTGGGATGAGGGTTTTCCAACTCCCCTAGATGGACTTTCCATTTCCACCAACCCGGTTAAAGCGTCGGACATTCGCTTTTCGTCCTCTGAATGTCGTAAACAACAGTAGTGCCACGAGAAGGCAGTGAGTAGGACTTGTGTGTCAGGGGCTATATACGCGTGGCCATGTGAGAGCATTTGGAAAGGGAGAGCGGACTCTCCTCACTCTCGGCCATACCAGGGCATTAGGTGGCTCTCAATCAAGAAATCTTATTTCGAGTCTGTCACGTACTGTAATCGTCATCTATGCTAAAATTTATAGAAATGGAGGTAAGAATTAAATAGACATTATCTAAAGTTTTTTCTAGTAGATACTCTTTCTAATATTCATTCCCCCTCTTTCGATACAACAGCAAATATCTCACCTCTTCATCTTTATTGTCTTCCTAGATTGATTGATGACAGGGTAAGTTAATGTTTGCAAAATAACATCTCATGAAATGATAAACAACTTCAGATAAAATGACATAAAAGTTTGTTATTCTTTTTTTCACACGTACGATTGATAAGTGTGATGTTAATATATACTAATGACGATAGTCTAAGAATGAAAAGATGGAAATGGTGTATTCCATTTGGTTTTTTCAATAAATATGACTCAGTAGCTGAGTGAATAATACGATGGCGTTTGAAGCGAAAGGTACTGGGTTCGAGTTCCAGAGTGAACATCAACTCTGAGATGCAGGTACATCCAGCTGACAAGTCCCAAATAGGACGAAACGCGCTTCCAACTGGAGACATAACAAAACGTTATGATACTGTAAATACTTAGGAATGATATCGAGTTGGGAAACATAAACTGTGTGATGTAAGAACATAAAATGAATTAAACTCATTGAGGTAAGATGGTGGTGGGAGGTGGTCAACAGGAAACCCTGGACCTGGGTTTCGTGCTACTTGGCACTCGTCAGCAAGGTGTACCTGTAATCTTGAGGGAACTGATGCTCCTGTTGACCACCTCCCACCACCATCTTACCTCAATATATATAGTGCAAGCAGTGTCGAGCCATCTAGACTGGTGGCCACATTGCAACTGGATTGATAGCATTCGATCAGCACTAAAAAGGACTTGACACGCATGACATTGATCACCACCCAGTGATCAATCAACTGTGAATTAAACTCATGTTTCACTTCAAAATGAAAATCTGATGTGACTGTGTAATGGCAAAATTTAAAAATGAAGTATATAAACTGAGAAATGAAAAACCTGTTACTTCTGTTGACACCCAGTTAGTAATCATGAAGTATTTCTTTAGTGCTTTGCTTGCTAGTGAACTCTTGAACAATACACCTTTAGAATTATAAAGTTTTCACAGTCCTTGATGGAAGACCTTACATAATTCATTCATTCTGTTACTTCGTTATATCCATTATGACAGAAATGGGAGAATTGTCTGACGAATATAACATTGGTTACTGCTCATTGACTAATCATTGTAAAGAAAGTTATCTTCATTACACATTTCTAATTGTTTATGGTTTAAATCACGAATTGACCTTAGTTAGATCACCATTGGAAACCTAGAGGCACTGAACCGCTGATTTGTTCTAATGTGAGACTCTTCGTCAGTACGTATCCACAACCCCCAGCCATGGAACCGAACCCAAGAACCGCCAGATTACTGAGCCGACATTCAATAATGTTAATCTCTAACTCCAAGCAATTCACGATAGTTCACAACCCTAATCCATTGTCTCGAGTGAACAACTGTCATGCATCCGACACGGTTGAACTCCAATTGTCATGGATTCTTACTAGAACTTCAGGAGTTACATTCTTAAGCTGGCTTCGTAGTTTTTCACCATGAGTTAAAACCACTTAAACGAGCACTAGACTTCAAGATGTACTGGACAGATATTTCATCTTAGTTTTGGGACACCTTATCAGTATTCAACCACTATACAAAACTTTCAGAAGTTCAGTACTCTATGATTTCCAATGAACCTCTAGTTAAACTCAGTTTTGAGATGGCGGAGAAGATTTGTAGCTCAGGTGGGTGATTTTGATGTAGGTTTGTTCTCTGAGCTGGATGGTTTGGTCGTGGAGCTTTCATCGTCCTTCTGAACGACATCATCAGCACAAACTTCGGATAGAAGTGAAGCTGTGAATCACATGTGAATAAATTCAAACACTTCACTTCTACCCGAAGTTTGTGCTGATGATGTCGTTCAGAAAGACAATGAAAACTCCACGATCAAACCATCCAGCTCAGAGAACAAACCTACATCATAAACTCAGTTTGTTTAAATAAACCTATAATATTCAACTATTTCCACAACTCTTCATACTGAAATATCAGTTTTGTTTTTGAATTATGAATAAGCTTTATCTAACAGTTTGATAAAAAAAAATGAAAAAAATATTTCTTTGTTACTATGCTAAATTTATGTCGGTACGAATAATGTACTGCACCTAACACTGTGTACACATAGATTACCATATATAATTTACATGAATGAATTGAAATGTGTGAATTTGAACGTGTTTAATCAGTATTTATAATAACTAATCATTAGCATGTATTAATCATAGAATTTAGAATAAAGAATTGATAGAAGTTAGATATTAACATTGTTGGATACCGGCCAACTCAGTGATCTAGTGGTTAGACGCTAGAGCACGAGACTGATAGGTTCCAGGTTCGAATCCCGAGAGGCGGGATTGTGGATGCGCACTGATGAGGAATCCCACAACTTGGTCGATAGCATTTGATCAGCCCTAAGAAGGACTCGACACGCATGACATTGATCACCACCCAGTGATCAGTCAATTGTGATTACATCTCAGTCCTACAGGAGGTCGGTCACGGCCCGAATAGCTCAGTGGTAACATCTCTGACTGTGAAGCTGGGTGACGCGGGATCGAATCCGTCAGGGAGCACCAGTTCCCTCAAGATTACAGGTACACCTTGTTGACGAGTGCCAAATAGCACGAAACCCGGGTTTCCTGTTGACCACCTCCAACCACCATCTTAACTGTATACATATATAAGTGTACACATAGATTAACATGTATAATTTACATGAATGAATTTAAATGTGTGAATTTGAACGTGTTTATAACAAAAAAAGATAATAAGAGGTAACACATTCTTATCAGTATTTATAATAACGTTGGATGACGGCCAACTCAGTGATCTAGTGGTTAAGCGCTCGCTCATGAGACTGATAGGTCCTGAGTTTTCTATTTTTATTTAAACCCACAAATATTGGTGCAAAGGGGTACCAGATATATATGCGCCACACAAATCAAATGAGATTTGTGTCAGGGCTGTGATACTGTCCGGGTGCCCAAACCGAAGCAGATGGTTTTCTAAGGGGGACACACCTGGACCCTTTGATCTAAATATCTGATCCACAAGATAGTGGAGCATCGTAAGGAGATGCAGTCCCATGGTAGCCATTGACCAACGATTGATTCATACGCCATTTGTTCCTTCATGATGCTGGAGCCCTTGTTCACCATTGGTTTGGAATGAGGGTTTTCCAACTCCCCTAAGTGGACTTTCTGTGCCCACTAACCCGGTTAAAGCGTCGGACATTCACTTTTCGTCCTGTGAATTTGGTAAACAACAGTAATGCCACCAAAAGGAAGTGAGTAGGACTTCCCTGTTAGAAGCTATATACTCGTGGCCATATAAGAGCATTTCAAGAGGGAGAGCGGACCCTCCCCACCCTCTGCCATACCAGGATATTTTGGGGGCGATCCTGAGTTGGAATCTCGCGAGGCAGGATCGTGGATGCGCATCGACACTGAGGAGTCCCATACTAGGGACGAAACAGCTGTCCAGTGATTTCAAGTTTTCCATGATGGTCTAACTTCAATTGACTCATGATTTCAACGATATAAAAAATTACTAATAAAAAAAATCTTCACAAAACCCCCCTCCCGATAAAGAACTAAACAATATCATAGAACTATTTGAGTACAAAGTCCATTAGGTAGATAATTTTCTTCATATATCTAAATAGTAATATGATGATTAATTATTAAAAAAAATTTTAAAAAAACGGTAACATTTTGTCATAGTAATAAAGTTTCAATTCCAGATTACATGATTATGTCACTTAGTGCTTACAAGATGATATTGTGTACACATACACACACACATAGAACTTAACCATTTGTACTATGACTTCGGTAATAATAATACTAATACAGCTCCCTTCCCCCCCTCCTCCTCCTACTACTACTACTACTTAGTGTTTCGTACTGCATCTCATAGATGCTTTTCTTTACATTTATTCAGTGTAAATGAACAAAGTTCGGTAAACAATCTGTCTCTGTCTCTCCCTCCCCCCTATATTGGTTCATATTATCGGTCTTTATGGATAATAGGTGTATGACATTATCTAACCTTTGTACTAAAATTTATGTTTATATCAAAGATGAGTTGGAATAAACAATTAATTTTTTTTGTTTTCTTTTTGGAATTGTATAAAGATAATAATTACTATGTGCTTACTAATGACTAGTTTCGTGAGGGAATTCTTGTGAGAAGATATGAATATAGTGGAGCTAATCCATGTCATGTACAGACAGGTATCTACCTCAGTACAATAGAGGATGGTCGCGAAATTTCGTGGATTGGTTGAAGTTAAACATTAACACCAATGGATGCCGGCCAACTCAGTGGTCTAAAGGTTGAGCGTTTGAATCCTGCGAGTGGGATTGTTCATGATCACTACTGAGGAGTCCCATACTAAGACGAAACAGTCATCTAATGCTTGTGGGTTACTAATGTTGGTCTAACATCAATCAAATCATGATCTCAATCAAAAACTTAACACTTTCCATAACCACATACTGATAATAATTACTGTTATCATTACTGTTATTAAGTATATGGTACATCTTTGATTGTTGTACACGCAAATAGTTAAACTAATGAGGTGTTGATTCTATGAATGCAAAAAGGAGAAATCCAAGAGAAACACCTAATCTTAGTAAGGAATAGTCAGCTGAAAAATATGCTGTTAACTTTCCGGCTGAAATTCTGACCAATCATTTGCCATTTGAAACGTTAAGACGATAGTCATTCAGTTGTTGTATAATGTGAATGATTGATATACAACAGAAATTTTAGTAAGTCTATTTTTCGAACTATTCGTAACTCGTCAGCAAGGTAGTATACGTCTGAGATGTTACCAATAAGTTATTTGAGTCACAATTGACTTCATGAAGGACTGAGATGTATTTACAATTGATTGATCACTGGGTAGTGATGTCAACGTTGAGTCTCCTAGACTAGTGACTACACTGCAAATGGATCGACATAACTCGATCTCCACCAAGAAGGACGTGATATGTATGACAATGGTCACTACTCAGTAATCAACCAATCGCAAATACATCTCACTCCTACAGAACATTTATCACCGACTGGATGGTCAGTAGTAACGTCTCTGACTGTGAAGCTGGGTAACATGGGATCGAATCCTTGAGGTTTACAGACTCGCCTTACTGACGAGTGCCAAATAGCACCCACCCAGTGAAATCAAAAGTCAGAAGCGAGGAAGTTGGAAGATATATTTGATGGGTTATCAATATATCGAGGAATGACTGATCTAATCTGGCTAGTGATCGCAGAAGACGTTGAGCCCGCCGTTCCAAACCGTGATCTGGTGTAGATGCATCACAGAGTGCCTTTAGCTAAATGAGTCCACTAAAACTAATGTGGTCATCTTCCAATGTCGAACACTTACATAGCTATTGATTTTGGGCATTTATTTCCAGTTACAGGACGAATCGTTTTGTCCTATCAGTGCTCATTCACGATCCTGCAAGCGGCCATCCAATGCTTCCAGCTTTTCAATGATGATCTAACACTGATCAATTCACGATCTCTAATAAATATTTGTTGTTGTTTTGATCATTTTATTGATCTTGATTAGATGAACAGTTGATTTAAATTAGATTCTTGTTATGATGAATCATTTCCATAGAAAACCATGTGATTATAACCTACTGTTGAACAGTAAACATTCATGTCTAAAACTGTGTAATTAATGGTAGTAGTAGTCGTAGATAATAGAAGACAAAGTGTAGGGGGGGGTAAACTTTTTTTCATACATGGCATTGTCTATGTTTATACAACCATCTATCCAACATCATACCATTTTGCTTGCTTGACCTTTTGTATTCTGATTGACCCTAAGAATCTGTAAGGTCATATTGTGACAATGACATTAGTGATTGGATGACCTATTTGGTATACAAGGAATCAAAGAACCATATATCTATTTATATTTGATAATTTAGATGTTTGATTATATCTCCTTGAAATAGCTCAGATCAGATTGCTGTGCGAAGCATTGAATTTATGCGAAATTCAGTCTCTGAGATTTCACAAATGCATTCTTCTTCTTTAATGTCTTACATTAACTCGATGTCCAATTACTGTGTAACTATCCATTTAGACTGAAGTTCTTATATTAACAAATATGTATGCCAATCAGAGAGGGGTTTTGTGGAGATTGTAGTAAATTAATAGTTGAATTCATGAGTCGATTGAAGCTAGACCACCATCGAAAACATGAAAGCACTTGATGGCCGTTCCAGGTTTTCGATGGTGGTCTAGCTTCAATTAACTCATGAATTCATTTATTACATTACTACAATCTCCACATAGCCCCTCTCTGATCGTAATCATCATATGATCACTAGTAACTGTCTCCGAGAGGTTGTTCCTGGAGTTCTAGTGAGAAGCCATAACCAGTGGAGTTGAATCAGGTCTGTTGTGAGATAGTAACTCCCTGAAGACAATAGTGGATTGGTTGAAGTTAGACATTCACACCGCTGGATGCCGGCCAGTTCAGTGGTCTAGAGGTGAAGCGTTCGCTCACGATACTGACAGGCCCTGGGTTCGAGTTTTGCGTAGCGCGGTCGTGGATGAGCACCGCTGAAGGGTCCCGTGCTTCCAGGTTTTCCATGGTGGTCTAGATTCAATTGCCTCATGAATTCAAATATTAAATATGTATTTGATTTTGTTTTCTTCACCTACATTATTACTGCTATTTTTGTATATATGATACTTAAAGCTTAGCTTTCCTGAGTTTATCAAATTTTCAGGGCAGTGATAACGTGAGAAACATAATTCACATTGATCTCTATCTTATGTTTATGAATCCTACTGATAGAGTGTCTAAATATGTTGAAAGGAATCTGATCATGACTGTTATATCTTGTGGCCGAGTGGATGCCTAGTTAATGTATGACATGAAAAGACCGCCAATCATAGAGCAGCGAATTATCGATTGGAACAATGATACACGAAAACCATACAAGCAGTCTAGAGTGCTAATCAGTCCTGCGTTCTGTCTAGTCCAGCCAGTTAGTCCAGAACACCAATAATAGCCTCTGCAATATGAATCATTGTATTTCAAACATCCTGAGTTTATATACCAATCAAACAGACCATATCGTACCAATAAAATAGACAATAACATTTGTACAAGAGTTAGCCAAATGTGACTGTGAATAGGGGGAGCAGTAATTCATAGACTGGGTATAACTCAGGAATGGTAAATCGTATAATAACAGTTTAAGGATCAAAATACAGCTCACAATGAAAGGAATATGAATATGAATAGTTTAATTATTTAGCAAATATATGATAAAAAATAATATTGGTCCATAAATGGACCCCAAAGTTACAATTCACTGTTATTATCGGAGTATAACGATGACATCGATTTCTCATTTATAGTACTGACTATTGTTAGGTATGTTTGTTGATATCTAGGTCGATCGAACTGATAGAGCGATATTTGGAACGCGCATATGACGAATCGATATTTATTCAAAATCAATCAAAATACAAAGAAGTTTCAAATATGACATTTCAAGTGTCATATACCATACAGTGTAATAGAAAAGCCTTAAAATAATACCAGAGATTCACGTAGTCCTACAAGAAGTTAGTAGTAGTTAGAAAAGCTTAATTATAACATCTCATATTATGAAGCTGTGTGACGCGTATTCTAATTCCACAATCTACATCAGTTTCCTTTTTAGTTGTAGATAAGCTTTATTGACAAGTGTCTACAAGCACAAAGTTTGTGTCAAGTAAAGTTTTCTACTAAACCACATTACACATAACATAAGTTGTGCAAATAGATGAGCGGGCAATGAGGAATATAGACTGTCCATAAGATCTGTTGATGACTTAATAATTGTAAGTAAACGAAGGAAGTGATAATGATACAGTATACAATCATGAGTCGTAGTTTTATACAGATTTCTTTATTTTCTCTTTATTAGATAAACCATTAATGAAAATATTGGAAGAACACAAAGAAAAGTGAGTTACTCGATTGAACCGACAAGTATATTTAAGAAAAGAAAAGAAAATACATTCCTAGCTTAATCGAATGATTACTTGCCAATAACAATGCTAATTGCTTGGAAACCATACAAATTTTGTCTTCTTCTTCTTCTAATACTGACTTACACCTGATACTCCCAATGGACCATAGACCACCGATTAGCATTCTCTAACCCATTCTGTCCTGGCTGCGCCTTCCTTTCTACTTCTATCCAACTATTGTTCATTCTTCTCATATCTGTCTCCATTTCTCGGTGTAATGTGTTCTTTGGTTTTCCTCTTCTCCTTTGACCTTCAGGATTCCATGTGAGGGCTTGTCTTGTGATGGAATTTGGTGATTTCCTCAAAGTGTGTCCTATCCACTTCCAGCGCCTCTTCCTGATTTCTTCCTCCACTCGAATCTGGTTTGTTCTCTTACACAGTAGCTTGTTGCTGATAGTGTCTGGTCAACGGATCCGAGATATTTTGCGTAGACAACTGTTAATAAACACTTGTATCTTCTGGATGATGGCTTTCGTAATTCTCCAAGTTTCCACCCTATACAGTAGAACCGTCTTGACATTTGTATGTTGACGTCCAACTTAATCCTAATTCCTCATACTAATTTATAACCCTAATTCGACCCTAGTAAGTAAATAGGCATCCTCAAGGTCATTTTAGGGTCTCTCAAAAGTCGTTCATAAGTTATAGTCTGACCAAAAATTCTACACAATTACCTAAGTACATTAGTAATAAAAGCTAGAAATATCAAGAATGAGACATATCACCAATCGCAACAAATGATTACTATGCAATTTTGTGCATTGAATGAAGTTACAAAAATAAACAACTTAATATCAAATCAGTGTTCTGCAGGTTAAGTGTCCTAGGTTTCATTTCTTGAATCACAGATGTGTATTGGTGTACATTCCGGAACAGTCATCCAGTACTTGCTAGTTTTCAATGATTATCTAATCAAAGTCAGTCCGTGATATTTCGGAGTAAGGTATATTGGTCAGTACAACAATATAGTCATCTATAACTACACTGATCGTATTCACTAGCGATATGACTTCATTATAAGAATCATGACTACACTGGATATTGTAAGGATGACTCGTTGGAAAACTCAAGAAGCCCAGAAAGAGCCGAAGTCATTCCATCTAATCACCACCAGAGGAACATTCTAGAATGTGGAAGTGTAACTTCCCTATTGGATGAATAAGAAGGCCCCCCCTATGTGCCTATTGATTGTCCGAAATGATGATTTACTTTCAGCCAAAAAAAACTGTAAATACATGAGATTTTTGAACTATATTTGACACTGTTTGGAATAACATTCCTAATCACTAGTCTTCTGTCTTTTCATTTTGCGACTTGGGAGGGTTCTAGCGTTCTAGTGCTCAAGTATTACGCGACATACTAAGAATCTAAGTCCAAGATATAACAGATATGAAGTCCAAATAAATGTAAGACCCTATCATCAAAATTGTTTCATTATCCGAAGCGAAAGGTACTGGGGTTCGAGTTCCTTCCAGAGTGAACATCAACAAATCTGAGATGCTGATATACATCCAGCTGACAAGTTCCAAAATAGGACGGAAACGCGCATCAAACTGGTTTCCACTGCCACTAGCCACTATCCATCTTTTAGCTTACATTGTTTCATTATTCGTTTGCGTTTTTTTACTTTTTTTCTTTAATGTACAAATATAAAGATAAGCATATTAAGTTCCATTCAATGAAATGGTATAATTCTAATCAATAATCCCAACATCAGTCAGTCACAATGTAGGACCAGGCATATTTATGCATCGATCCAAGTTGCCATACCTCGTTAGCACAACATAATTATATTGACAACTGATCTTCGACATATATATATATATATACCTATTATGTGTAGGGATAAATACTGCTAAAGATTATAACAATCATTATCAGATCACCATGGATTTGGCCTCATGTTACCATGTGTTCAAGAATGAATAAAGGCATGATTATACAGTCTTTTTTTTTCTATGAATAGCAAATCTATTTTTGTCTTTTTATAATGAAAGGGTTATTTAATAATTTTATGTAAATGAAGATGTTTTTTTTTTATCGATTCTTCAAATTGAGGAACATTGTTCTATGTTGTTTCTTGACTTTAGTAACAATTAGCACCTATTTCGGTAAAGTTGAATCGAAACAATGGAATACAAGTACATCTGGTTGATGAGGATGCAGTGGGACAAAACACACATCCTAGATTTCATCGCCAACCACACTTCATTTTCTATAAAAAAGTTTATGATTAGATGGGAGTATCTGGACGATCAGCTCTATCATGAATGGTTGCAAATCAATTAACAGGTCAACTCTTGGACATACAATCAGCTCTAATCACATATAACTACCGAATTCATCATTTTATTTATTTATTTAATCACATATATAGTGGTACAAAGGGCACCGGATACATATGCGCCACACAAAATAATGAGAATGGGAGGAGAAGGAAGGTGCGTATATATAAAAGAAAGAAAAGGATGAAAAAAAGAGAAGAGTAATGATGGGGGAACTGAAATGTACAACCAGAAGAGCTCTCTCAGTTAAGAAAGTTATAGCCACTCTTTATGAAGAAAGTAAAAGAAGGTTACAGCAGGCTCGCCACTGGCTTCTATTCTGAGCCATATCTGATAACGTCTCTAGCCACTGTGTTGCATCATCTCTTGGACCCCAGCCAGGGAGTCATGAGAGACCAACAGAAGCTAGCCCTTTACAGCTTTCTTTCATGCCACGACACCATGTCATACACTGACCTCCTCTCCGCTTTTTCCAACCAGTCCCAGAGTCGGCAAATAATGCACGACGTGGAATTCTCTGGGACGACATTCGTAAAACATGTCCAAGCCACCGAAGTCGGTGTTTCAAGATGGTGACATCATTTAGGGTCACTTATACGTTTTAAGGAATGGGATCTAAGGGGTTTGGGATCACAAGTTTATGCATGGATGAGGTTTGAGTCATTCATCAATTTAAACCTGATCTATATGTTTAAAAGATACATGTCCAGTATTTTGTTTAATTATCCTTTCTAATTTCACAAGTTTTTATAGCCGTTTGTCTGTCCTCTTCTTCATATTCATCAAGTGAACAATTATTTTTTTTACTTTCGTGTTTAAGACTATTGCATAATTTATGTTCAATACCTGATCAATTTGTTAGATGATGAACCCATGATCACCCTTCTATTTTATCATGGAATGCTATATGGAAATCAGTTGTTAATATGATAGTGCAGGTTTAATAAATGACATCATCAGAAAAAAATTTACTTCACTGAACCGACTCCATTTCGTTTATTGATAAGTGCGCAGTTTGAATGGTCATTACTAACTTCCCAGCAGCCTCCAAACGCCCTGATACGGCCGAGTGGGGAGAGTGCGCTTTCCCTCTCAAAATGCTCTCACATGGTCACGGGTATATAGCCTCTGCCACACAAGTCCTACTCACTGCCTTCTCGCACCAGGGTGTTGTTTACGAAATTGAGAGGATGAAAAGAGAATATCCGGCGCTTTAACCAGGTTGGTGGACACGGAAAGCCCACACATAGAGGAGTTGGAAAACCCTGACTCCAAACCAATGGTGCACATGGGCTGGTTTCAGTATCCTGAGGGAACATATGGCGTATGAATCAATCGGTCACCCGGCACCATGGGACTGCACCTCATGATACTCTACTGCCTTGTGGATCAGATCTTTAGGTCAAAGACTCCGGGTGTGCCCCCCTAAGAAAACCACATGCTTCGGTTCGGGCACCCGGTCAGTATCCCAGCTTATACACAAATCAAGTGACTTGTGTGGCGCATGTATATTTAGTGCCCTTTAGTACCAATATTTATGTGTTTAAATAAATCCCAGCCGCTTACTATGAACTTGAACTGCTTTCCACAATTCAACTCGAACGATATAGGAAAGGCACGAAATGTGAGTAAGAGCTTCACCCAAGGTTGTGTACAAAACACCGGATATATTGATAATATTCTATGTGACCATGGTCTTTTAGAAAAGTATTAAATATAGTAACAACATAGCTAATCACTCAATCAGATGTTTTCATCCAACGCCGATTGGATGAAAAAATTTTCACCGTCTTAAGTCTGTGTCAGATCAGGAACCGATTTAAGTAAACCCGCCACTGAAGGTCTTGGATTCGATTTCCAGCTGCAGGATCATGGATGCGTACTTCTATAGAGTCCCATATTGAGACAAAGCGGACGTCCAGTGTTTACACAGGTTGTCTAATCTAGATAGTGTTAAATTCAGTAATCTCTTCAACCCTATACTGATAAACAAAGAATTACACACAAGATTTCTCGTAATAACCTTTTTTGGCCGAGATGTCACATGAAACGTACTATCCAAAGTCACACACATACACACAATCGAATGGAAGCAAAGACAGAAACCATCACGTCCTATCAATTTAGGCAACATTATTTATTATGACAATGATAATCAGCTTGTTGAAGAATCTTATTCGAACCATTTTATTATCGTTATCAGAACATGTGGACAGATTATATTAACTACATGGAGTAAACATATTCAAATTATGTAAGATGTAATATATGCATGGTAACTTGTGACATCAGAAGTTAGTAATGTGTTTAATCTAAAATAATGCCCTGGTAGGGCCGAGAGTGGGGAGAGTCGGTCAACTCTCCCTCTTCGAATACTTTCACATGACCACGTGCATACAGTCACTGACAGGGAAGTTCTATTTGCTGCCTTCTCATGGCATTGCTGCTGTTTACGAAATCGAGAGGACAAAAAGCGAACGTCCGACGCTAGTGTATATGGAGGATCTACCTAGGGAAGCTGAAAAACCCTCATTTCAAACTAATGGTGCATATGGGCTCCACGATGCTGAGGGAACAAATGGCGTATGAACCTATTGTTGGTCACTGACTACCATGGGGCTGCATCTCCTTACGTTGCCCCGCTTTCAAGTTTAACCTAAAATAACTTGATATAACTAAAGAGACTGTCTATTACACATTAATATACTGATCTCATTAAATAATATTCTATGTGAATAAGTATAATTATTTTAAGTTTTATCATTTACTTTCAATTAGCACCAGTTATACTACTTAATACTTTTAATAGAGTAGAAAGAAGGAAAATGGACATGAAAATTGATTTGCACATGATATTGCTTAACAATCAAACTGGTGAATAATAATAATAATAATGATAACAGTATATAAGGCAGTTTAACAAAACAGAAACTCTTCATTCAATATTATATGGTTGAGATCATGAGTCAATTGAAGCTAGACCGCTATGGAAAATCTGAAAGTACTGGACGGCTGTTCCGTTCTATTGTGGGACTCAGCAGTGCGCATCCATGATCCCACACTCGCGAAATTCAAACCCAGGACCTACCAGTCTCGAGCGCGAGCACTTAACCGATAGATCTGGAGTTCTAGTAAGAAGCAGTAACCAGTGGAGTTCAACCAAGTGTGTTGAGAGATATCAACTCACTGAAGACATTGGTGAATGGTAGTTGCTCAATTTCGTGGATTGGATAAAGCTAGACATTAACACCGTTGGATGTCGGTCATCTTAGTGGTCTGGAGGTTAAGCGCTCGCATACAATACTGATAGGTCCTAGGTTCGAATCACGTGAGGTGTGATCGTGGATGCGCGCTGCTGAAGAGTCTCATAATAGGACGAAACGGCCGTCCATTGCTTCCAGGCTTTCCATGGTAGTTTAGCTTCAATCGACTCATGATCTCAACTATATAAAAAAATTACTAAAATCTCCCCCGAATCCCCCTTCTGATCATCTTCATTCAATAGTAAATTATGTGCACATATTTCACACACAGACGAACACAAAAATACAAAAGGTACTGGGGTTAGAGTCCCAAAGCGAACATCAACTCTGAGATGCAGGTAGATCCAGATGACGAGTCACGCGTCAAACTGGATTCCATTGCTAGCCACTATCCATCTTTGCTCGTTGTTCACATCATTTCCATAGAACATTTCCTTTTTCTACATTAAATAACTGAGTCAATCAACATTATTCAATGAGAATAAGTATTGTACATTAAATTTTAAGATTAGAGTTAAGAAATAAAACATGATCTAAACTTAGATGATCAAATGTTTGTATGTTCAGTGTTGTAGGCCAATATTGTTCATTTGAAATAGTTTAGTTTTTGTATACGTTAATTTTAACAGCGTTTTCACAAGACTCTGTTTTGATAGACATTTTACATAGATGAATTCAAATACTTGTAGAAAATTCATTCATTAGTTCATTTTTCATCTTCTTGGAAATCTTCATCAACCTATGATTACTGTTTATTACTCACCTTTTATTGACGTCACCATTGAGCTACCCGGGCCGCGACTGACCTCCTATAGGACTGAGATGTGTACCGCGTTAACGAGCACCTAATAACTCCAAACCTATCTCCAGGGTTTCCGATCCACTACTTCCAACCACTATCTCATCTCTTGAAATTGTGCACACGATATCGAGTCACGTATAGTAGTTGCCACATTGTAGCCTGGTCGATAAAAATCGATCTGTACTAAGAAAAACGTGAAACATGACACTTCTCACTTACCCATTGATCAATCAATCAATT
>NC_031496.1:2465133-2506039 GCF_000237925.1 Schistosoma mansoni
ACTGGATTCCATTGCTAGCCACTATCCATCTTTGCTTATAATACTTGTGAATTAAGGCTATATCGAGGCAATACGCACAGTATTCACATATGCCAATTAGAGACTGACCAGTTGCAGTCCTAACACATCGATGGGAAGATTCAAACAAACAATATTAAATGAATTTCAAAAGGATTATTGTTATTACTATTATTTTTCTTTAAAAAAAAACAAACATTATGTACACATATTTTTTTTAATATAAATTGAATAACTGTGAATTCTAAAGAAGAAAAAAGAACAACAAGTGAAATAGATAGACACAGAAACAGAGTTAGAGAGAGAGAGAGAGAGGGGGGAGGGGTAGAGAAAAGGGGGTTGGGAACCGAAGGGGGGACACATACACATTAAGAGAGTTTATGTAACATTTTACATTACTGTTATTTGTGGAACTCGATAGATAGAGTAGAAAAGAAAATGCATTTTTCCAATAAAAAAAACAAACAAACAAACAGAAAAATGCGAGTGTTGTTTTTCTAAAGAAAGTGAAGAAGTTGAATCAATTTCTGTATGGAACTTTTATGAAATAGATAAATAAAAATAAAATTACTAGGAATAATGAACGATGAGCTCATGCGTGCACGATGGCATACGAGCATTTGTGTGTGTGTGGGGGGGAGTGACGACGGCGACGACGACGTGAGAATAATGATAAGAAATGATTATTTCCAAATTTTATAAAGTAAAAAAGAAATAAGACAAAAAAAACAAGAATGTCACTAGAAGTAAAAAGGGAATAACTTATTGATGAAGAGAATAATCAGAATTTGAAACTTAAATAGACAACAACATCAGTATTAACAGTGTAGATTATTGTTAATTATCTCTCTCCGTAGGTGAGATTGAGTGAATCTGCAAAAGAAAAAAACACCAACAATAAAGCATGTTGACGGCTTACTAATTGATTAAAATGAGATAAATGAAACAGTAATCAAAAATGAATAGCCATTATTTACAGGTTTCACACCCCCAAATGCCCTGGTACGGCCGAGAGTGGGGAGAGTCAACTCTCTCTCTCCGAATGCTCTCACATGGTCACGGGTATATAGCCTCTGCCATACAAGGCCTACTCACTGCCTTCTCGCACCAGGGTGTTGTTTACAAAATTGAGAGGATGAAAAGCGAATGTCTGGTGCTTTAACCGGGTTGGTGGATACGGCGAGTCAACTTTGGGGAGTTGGAAAACCCTGATTCCAAACTAATGGTGCACATGGGCTGACTTCAGTATCCTGAGGGAACAAATGGTGTATGAATCAATCGTTGGTCATCGGCTACCATGGGACTGCATCTTCTCACGATGCTACACTGCCTTGTGGATCAGATCTTTAAGTCAAAGGCTCCGGGTGTGTCCCCTTAAGAAAACCACCTGCTTCGGTTTGGGCACCTGGGCAGTATCACAGCCCTCACACAAATCAAATGTGTGGCGCATATGTATCTGGTGCTTCCTTGTACCAATATTTATGTGTTTAAATAAATAAACAGGTATCACTATATTCCCACACTAATGCATATAAAAAGTTACATGGGCTTAACCACACCACACAACAAAGAACTAAATCGATCACAATTGCATCAATAAGAAATTCAGAAGGTCAATAGAAAACATGAGAACAAAGAGAGCAGCTGACACATACTCATATCATCACCTGGTTGTTGTCAAGATCAAACCGATGCTAAAGAAACATTGGAAAAATGGACAAACAGCATTATAAAGGATTAATACAACCTTCCTTCGATATACTGACAAATTCGACGAATTCAGGATAATGTAATAAGAAGACGAAGATTATCAGAACTACGTGATCGGATATTAGCGTAATACATTTCGAACAATCTGATCACACCTAATATACTTGTTAAGAACATTTGTAGATAGAAAATAAAAAGTCAAATAGACTGGAAATGGGGGGGGTAAGAATAGACAATTTGACACCTAATCACTCTGGATAATAAGCTTATATTACCAAGGGAGGTGTAAGGAGAGAACAAATTGTTTTTGAATACAGAAAGGGGGGTTGCGTTTTCCTGTATGGCTAAGGCTTCAATAAACTTTAGTATACGCCCTTTTACACTTTTGTATAACACCACAAAAGCCGAGTTAAGATCAATCTTACGATTTGTTTCGATTATATGTTTGGCAATAGAGGATGATGGATGCTTATCCTCTACTCTTATTGGGTCATTTGATTCTATTTGTTCTTAACAAGTATATTATGTGTGATCAGATTGTTCGAAATGTATTGCGCTAAAATATCACAGTTCTGACAATCTTCGTCTTCTTATTACATCATCTAAATTTATCAAAGGGACTAATTGCTTTAGAATTCAGGATAGCTCTCAACAACAGGTTCCAAGTCTTACAAGATCTATTGAAAAAGAAGAGGGAAATACTAAGAGAAACAACCGGAAAGAGATCAAAGAAACACCAACTCCAAGGTGTCAGGAAGTGATAAGCCGTAACAGACATCATTAAAAGGAATACGTCTCTATCGAAATTCTAAATGAGATTCAAGAAAGAAAGATTAAAGAAACAGCAATTAACAATAGTCAAACAAGAACAGAGAAAGCCAAGACATAGACAAAATACATAGAACCAAACGAACAAAAGAAAAAGAGCATTAGGACTGACAAACGGAAATACGTGGGAGATCCAGCAACGACAGCAGAAACAGTTGCAAGAGAAATAAATATGCGACAACTATATGATACAAAGAAGATACTAGCAAGGAAATATTGTAAAACAGAGTGAACAGTCAAAGACAAAGAAAGTTAGATCATCACCAAGATTCAAGAACACAGGAACAGGTGGATAGAACATTTTGAAGAGCTCTTGAGTAGGTCAGCCCCACTGTATCCACCGGACATCAAACCACCAAATACACACTTTCCTATAGATCTCACTCCACCAACGATCAAAAAAATCAGTATGGTCATCACACAAATCAAGAGTGAAAAAGAAGCAGGATCTCACAACATATCAATTGAAACACTCAAGTCGGACATTGAAGTAACTGCACAGATGCTCCATGTTCGATGGAGGGAGATTTGGATGGAAGAACAAGTGCCACAGACAGATTGAAAAGAACAAATCATCAATATACCAAACAAAGTAGACTTCAGTAAGTCTGTGAACTACACAGGCACCAAACTACTACTATCAGTATCAGGAAAACTTTCAAACAGAGTGTTCTTCAACCGGATGAAAGATTCAGTAGAACCCCAACTTCCAAATCAATAGACTGGATCTCGTAGGGATCGAGCATGTACAAACCAAATTACGACTATACAGATCACTGTTGAACAGTCAGTTGAATGGAACTCGGCACTATTCATCAACTTCATTGACTATGAGAAAACACCTAACACTGTCGACAGCAGAATCTCATGGAACCATCTTCAACACTAAGGAGCATCTCAGAAGATTGTCAACACATACGTAATTCTTATCACAAACCACTCTGAAAACTCCTGTATGGAGGACAGCTCACAGATCCATTCCAAGTCATGACCGGTGTCAGATAAGGTTGCTTACTATCACCTTTGCTCTTTCTTATGGTGGTGGTCGAATGGATTATGAAGACCTCCACATCTCATGGGAAACACGGAATACAACACAAAGATTGTCTGCGACTAGACGATTTGGACTTCCCTGATCACCTAGCTCTTCTATTCCATACACACCAACAAATCCAGGTGGAAACAGTCAGTGTAACAGCAGTCTCCATAGCAGTAGGCCTCAACATACACAAGTAAAAGACCAATATACTCAAATACAACACAGAGAACACCAACCCAATTCCACTTGATGGAGAAACTGTGAAACAGGTGGAAACTTTTACATATGTGAGCAGCATCATCGATGAACAAGGACGATCTGATGCAGATGTAAAGGTAAGGATTGACAAAGCGAGGACAGCATCTCTACAGTTGAAGAACATATGCGAATCGAAACAACTATCAACAAACATCAAAGTCAGAATCTTCAATATTAACGTCAAGACATTTCTATTGTATGGAGCTGAAACTTGGAGAACTACTACAATCATCATCAAGAGAGTAAAAGTATTTGTAAACAAATGTCTACATAAGATACACAATGTTCGTTGACCGAATACTATCAGCAACAACCTACTATGAGAGAGAACAAACCAGATTCCATTTGAAGAGGAAATTAAGAAAAGACGTTGGAGGTGGTTCGGAAATACATTGAGGAAACCCATCAAACTCCAGCACGAGGCAAGCGCTAACATGGAATCCTGAATGGAAACGGAAAAAAGGAACGCCAAGAAACACACTGCGTCGAGAATTCGATGCAGATATGAAAAGAGTGAATAGCAACTGGAAACGATGGCTCGAATATGAATGAATGGAGAATGATGGTGGGCGGCCCATGTTCCTCTACGAGGGGTGGTCAGACATAATTTCGTAACTAAATAATTCCAAGACTGTGAAGCTAGATGATATAGGGGAAAATCACACTAGGAACATCTGTCTCTATGATTCCAGGTACACCTTGTTGATGAATTTCAATTAAAACGAAACCGAATTCAGATAGATCATCCTAAAGACTAACAGTCAACCACATGAAAACAATGCACACCATGCCAAGTCATTTAGACTATACTACAGATTAGTTGATAGAATTAGATCAACATTAATGACCAGACAAATATGATATTGATTATTATTGTACCAATTGAACAATGTAAAATTACAACCATTAAACGAGACATAGTTTTGTTTAAATTAACACTAGTAATGGTATAAGAAACACAATCAAATTATGTTTCATATTTTTGTAATAAAACACACACAGCAACAACAACAACAAAATACAGAATGTATTATCGCGAGGGTGAGTGGTTTGTTTTTTGTTGTTGGCATAGTTGAATCTCCACAACAACCTCCCCCTCCTGGCTTTTTTTTAATTTAGAGGAGGGGGGAGAGACAGGTAAGCAACAATATGTGAAACAATTGATTTTAGAAAATTTATTCATGT
This sequence comes from Schistosoma mansoni, assembly GCF_000237925.1. NCBI lineage: Eukaryota > Metazoa > Platyhelminthes > Trematoda > Strigeidida > Schistosomatidae > Schistosoma > Schistosoma mansoni. The sequence goes on from NC_031496.1 coordinate 2,470,172, forward strand.
ATAAAATGATTTTTTTGTATAGCTGGAATATGTTGACTTTAAAAAAAAAACAGGTAGACTTTAGAGTTCATCATAATATAAATGATTCATCATGGATTTAAGTTCTCACCTTTTTCTAACTAGATACAAAAGTCATTTTGTGAGTACATCATATATAAATAGACACATATATAGAGTCTAATAAGTTAAATATTATTATCTCGCGAGGCGGGATCGTGGATGTGCACAGCTGAAGAGTCCCACAATAGGACAAGACGGCCATCCAGTGCTTCCAGGGTTTCAATGATGGTCTAACATCAATTCATTCATGATTTCAACTATAAAATTACTATAATATCCACAAAACCTCTCTCCGATGATAGTCATCATATGCTCACTAGTGACTGGCTTAAAGGGATATTTCCTGGAGTTCTAGTGAGAAGCAATAACCAGTGGAGTTCAACCAGGTCTGTTGTGAGATATCAACTCACTGAAAACAATGGCGGATGTGTCGCTCAATTTCGTGAATTGATTGAAGTTAGATATTAACACCAGTGGATACCGGTCATCTCAGTTGTTTAAAGGTTAAGCGTTCGCGCGCGAGACCAACAGGTCCTGGGTTCGGATCCTGTAAGTGGAATCATGGATTCACACGGCCGTCCAGTACTTCCAGGTTGTCCATGGTGATCTAGCTTCAATTAACTCATGATTTCAACTATAAAATTACTAATTAATAAACATATACACTTACTTAGTAGTGTAAAACAGATGAAATCAATTTATTATCATCAATATGTTTTATTGACGAAATAATGAACGTTTTTGTAAAAAATCTTTAGAGAATTGTGTTATACGCTTTGATCGTCCCAATGAAGTTTCAATAAATTCTAAAATCTATAAGAAAATAATATGAAATTTATAATCAATATTCACTTGGAAATTAAATTAATCTCTAAGCAATTCTTTCATCAAAACTATGATAGTTAGCTCCCGACCGTTGCTGCTACCTTGACGTGGTGGTCGGGCTTGCCTACCGTGATTAACCAATCGAGCTATACTGGCTGAAACAATCGTTCCTCAAGGTCCTACCATGCCAGACAGGTCGGTTGAAGAGCGGTAAGACTAAAAGCAGCAAACTCAAGGTCTGAAGGCAAAGTCGTACTGCTGACTGTACAGAGATGTGACAGCAGTATGGTGTTTCCTTCAGACAACCAGCATAACAGCGATGCTGCCTTCCCACAAGGAGGGGTGGGGTTAGAAAAGGTCGACCCTAAAAATGCACACCTCACCTTATCCCACGGATATCCGTCTCCGGCGGTAAGGTCCATTGAAGAACGGAGCTAACACAAAAACTACCCACAAAAAGGTCGTGTGTGACCGACCTCAAGCAGTTGTCCCTTGGGCACTGCGGTCACGCTCTCAGGTCATTAAGACCACTTCTAACCCAATTTCCCTTTCAGGTACCTCTAGAATAACCCTTCCACGGTGTGGGCAACCGGGAAGTGATAACAGCCCTCATAACTCTAACAGCACTCAAGACCACTGTATGATAGTTAGCTAACTAATAGTTTACTTCGAGATGAGTTCCTGAAATTCTATTGGGAAATCATGGAGTTAGTGGGGTTCAGACGTGTCTGGAGTGAAACACTCGCGACCAATAGTATTAGATGATACTTACGTTAGATTGCAGGTCGATTGAAGTTTAAAATATGTGCCGATGTACACAAACCCAGTGACCCTAACACTTAAGCGCTCGTCACGAGACCTGAAGGTCGTAGATGTCCACTACAGAAGCAAATTCTGGTCTTCAATGACACCTTGACTAAGATCAATCTGTGACGAATATTAGTCATATACTACGAAAGAGAAAATTTCCTTCTAATGAAAAACATCCCAACTAATAAGGATATAACAAAGGTCAGTATTTATTTTTTCATAAACTAGAGGTTAGTTTTCAGATGAAGTTATGTAGATTTTTATCTTTGGTATAACTTGGAAGTAATCTTCCTTACGAAATTACACCACAGCTGGGGACTCACTGGAAATCAGGGGTAGTACACAACTAATTCGTTATTAACGGCGACACAGCTCATGATGGTTGTTAACATTGAACTGATTTAAATAATTTCAGTTGTCATGACACGTTACTTAGTTGCTGAGATCAAAATGTGCGATGAAGTCCGAACATGCAGCTAGAGAGTTTTAACCAATCTAGTGCCTATGTGTTGAGGAGGAAGTTGATTGGAGTTTATTAATTGAGATGGTGGAGATTTGTAGTTCAAGTGGATGATTTTGGTGAAGTTTTGTTCTCTGAACTGGATGGTTCGGTAGTGGAGCCTTCCTAATTCTTCTGAACAAAATCATCAGCACAAATCTCAGGTGAAAGTGAAGTGTTCGAATTTCTCCACATATGATTCATAGCTTGTACTATAGACCTCGATCTGGATTGGTCAGACTGTGAATCATATATGAAGGTATTCGAACAATTCACTTCCACCTGAAGTTTGTGCTGATGATGTTATTCAGAGTAATGATGAAAGCTCCATGACCAAACCATCCAGCTCAGTGAAGAAAACTCCATTCGAGTCTATCAATCTTGATGGTCCCTTTCACATTGATTTCAACCTCATTTCGTTTCATTAGTGTATAAATTATATTACTTACTAATATTCAGTAACATATGTTATTGTCAATCATTTTTGAGCGCCACTCAGTGTGACATACCATATAATACAGTAATTCTATTCTCTTGACTTTACTAACACTCATCTTTACTTCTTGTATGTTCAATAAACATCCATTCATTAGAAAAATTTTCATATCTTATCTCTATAGTCCTTGTTTTGATTTGTTAGTTTTCATGACAATATTTGTCATGTTACTGGTGACCTATTATCATTACTTTAGGTCAATTAAATAATCTGAAGAGAATTATATTTTCTACAGAGATTGACTAAAAAAACAATATGAAGAGTTATTATAAGCAAAGATGGCTAGCAGTGGAATCCAGTTTGACGTACGTTTCGTCCTATTTGGGACTCGTCAGCTGGATGTACCTGCATTTCAGAGTTGATGTTCATTCTTTGCTTATAATGCTTGTGAATTAAGGTTATATCGAGGCAATATGCATAGCATGAAAATATGCCAATAAGAGACTGATCAATTTTAGTCCTGAACATCAATGGGAAGATTCAAACAAATAGTACCAAGTGAATATGGTAAAGTTATTGAGAATTGAAGCATTCTCAACTTATTATTGTCATCCAAATGAGTAATTAATTATTACTCATTAATGAGTAACATCACTTGATTTATGTGTGGGCTGTGATACTGTTTGGGTGCCAAGACCGCAGCAAGTGGTTTTCTTAGGGTGCCACTTCCAGAGCTTCTTATCTAAAGGTCTAATCCATAAGGCAGTGAAGAAAAGTAAGGAGATGTAGTCCCATGGTAGCCGGTCACCAACAATTGGTTCATACGCCATTCGTTCCTTAGGATTCTGGAGCCCATGTGCACTATTGGTTTGTAATCAGGGTTTCCAACTCCCCTAGATGGATCCACCATATCCACCAACCCGGTTAAAGCACCGGACATTTGCTTTTCGTCCTCTCAATTTCGTAAACAACAGTAATACCAAGAGAAGGCAGTGAGTAAGACTTCCCTGTTAGTGACTGTATGTACGTGACCATGTGAGACCATTTGGAGAGGGAGAGTTGACTCTCCCCACTCTCGGCCGTACCAGGGCAAATGTATGTGTATCAGTAACCGATAAGAATATTCAATTGAATTGAGTTTTTGAAAGTCTTTTTGTGAAATGTCAATCGTTTCAACGATGAGATGATACGCTTTCCAACGTTATTCCTTAAAAAATTATCCAACTGTTATGTAGTTACTTTTGATTAGACATCTCCATACTGATAGAGGAAAAGAATAATTTTACATTTTAAAGTGTAATGAACCGATACATATGAGCCACACAAATCTCGTTTGATTTGTGTGAGGGCTGTGGTACTGCCCGGGTGCCCAAACCGAAGCAAGACGTAATTCCATAGTTTCATACAACTAATTAATTAAGCATAAATATTTGTATTTAGACTCAAACCTTGATACAGGTTAGTTAAGTGACACTACCGAATCTTTAAATCAAAATAAGTGGAATGTAGCTTGGATTTGTGATTCGAAGGATCTTAAATTCAGTCCCTAACTAAACTAAACATATAACTAATATTTATGATATTATCTCAGTGGGAAGCTTGATACATAATTAAATAGAGAGAAAGAAGAGACAAACACTTACTTCGTCTGTAGCCTGTAGTTCACATAACAAATCCACTAAAGTAGGTAAATCAACTCCAGATAAAGGAATGGAAGACAGCTGAGATTCACACCAATGAGCAAGTTCTTCTTTAGCAGGAAGTAAAGAAACTTCACGATTTTTCTAAATAAAAAAATGAGATCGTTTAAAGGATTAGTGTGAATGATAAGTCAAAAACTAAAAAGATCGCTAGCGTTAGCAAATTTTATCTTTATTAAAAGGGGATTTTGTGCAGATTTGAGTAATTTTATATAGTTGAGATCATGGGTCAATTGAAGCTACATCACCACGGAAAACCTGGAATCACTGGACGACCGTTTCGCCCTATTGTGGGACTCTCCAACAGTGCGCATACACGATCCCGCCTCGCGGAATTTCAACCCAGGACTTATCAGTCTCGCGCGTGAGCGCTTAACTACTAGACCACTGAGCCGGCTGTTGAGAATATCAACTCACTGAAGACATTGGTGAGTGGTTGCTCTATTTCGTGGATTGGAAAAAGTTAGACATTAACACCATTGGATGCCGGTCATCTCAGTGGTCTAGCGGCTACGCACTCGGGCGCGAGACTGATAGGTCCTGCGTTCGAACTTCGCGAGGCGGGATCGTGGATGCGCACTGCTGAGGAGTCCCGCACCAGGACGAAACGGTCGTCCAGTGCTTCCAGGCTTTCCATGGTGGTCTAGTTTCAATTGACTCATGATCTCAACTATATAAAATTTTATCTTTAACAAAAAACTTCATTCATTCAAAAATATTAATTCCAATTAGCATAGGCACTGTTTTTGACTAACTAAGAATAGACTGATGAATTGATTTAAAGTAATGCTAGATGTACACTAAAAAATTGATATTAGGTATTTATTACAATAAACAATACAAAGTATGCAATAATACAAAACAACAAAAACAGAAAACCTTTGTGAAACACATTACTATGTTCATCTGTGTATGTTGTTAGTCATGAAAGATGTGAAATTTGTAATATGCAGTATGAATAGAATCGAAATTCGAGTATGTCTATGTGTGTGTGTGTTAATGATGTGAGAAAGGAACAGAGATGAATGGAGTTGCTTGAATTGAATGAATAGTCAAATCTTTTCGGTTAAAGGAAGAGGGATTTAGCACTGTATAAAAATGCCTCAGATACTTGTCTTTCTTTATGGTTGGAAACACCTCACACAGCAACTTGATTTAGTTATTTTATTTAAACACATAAAAATTGGTACTAAGGGGTACCAGATACATATGCGAAACACAAATCTCATTTCATTTGTGTGTGGGCTCTGGTACTGTCCAGGTGTCCAAACCGAAGCAAGTGGTTTCCTTAGGGAGCCACACCCTGAGCCTTCGACTTAAGGGTTTGATTCACAAGGCAGTGGGGCATCGTAGGGAGATGCAGTCCCATGGTAGCCGGTCACCAACAATTGGTTCATACGCCATTCGTTCCTTAGGATACTGGAGCCCATGTGGATGATTGGTTTGGAATGAGGGTTTTCCAACTCCCCTAGGTGGACTCGCCGTGTCCACCGACCCGGTTAAAGCGCCGGACATTCGCTTTTCGTCCTCTCACTTTTGTGAACAACACCCTGGTGCGAGAAGGCAGTGAGTAGGACTTCCCTGGCTCTTGGTTACCGAATATAACTACAATATGGCGAAAATCGGAAACACCGAAGATCTCATAGCTACTCCATTCGTTTGTTTATATAAAGTTTCTTTGAACATGAATTCTCGAGTAAACCGTTTATAAAATCTCACAATCCATCAATAGTAATATTAGTGTATAAAGATGCAACATTCATAGCTTACTATTGTTTCGTTCTTTTTGACAGATGATTCTCAAATCTTCAGTTTTAAATAATGAGTCTTTAATGATATACTGAAGACACTTCAACATAACGTACATAAAGCACAAAGTTAGAGTGTTAGTTAAAACCACTATGGATCATAACGGTCTATCAGCATAATGGATTCCCGTTAATCCATGGAAAAGTATACAAAGTAAGTGCTAATTATGTTGTCTACAAAGACAATGAAAGCTCAACAATTAAACAATCTAGCTTAGACAAACTCAACAACACGAATATACATATGTATACTACATGACTTAACTCCGCATGTAGCGCCTCCGGGGGCTACTGCCGGTCCCAAGACCGGGTAAAGGAGGAGAGTTGGGCATGGGGTTAGCGACCCCATCCCATAGAAAACCAACTCGCTAAAAAGAACGCTAACCAGAATACTACATGACTTACTTTTTTCTTTTTTGAACTACCTTTTTTCCCAGTTCCACTGTTAGTATTATCTAGATTATTTGTTACAGGTAGATCCCATATTGAAGGTGTATTTGTTGTTGTTGTCGTCACTGAGTTAATAATTGTATTATTCACTTTTGGAGTACATGAGATAGATGTAGAAGAAGAAATAGAAGTTATGTTGTTATTCAAAGATGTTTTTGATGATGAAGTGATTTTTAAATAATCCAATTGTGTTAAAGATGAAGTATTATTACTATTTGATGAATGACCAGTGGATTTCTGTATTGGACCATTATTATTACTATTAGATGATATAACAACAGCCTACAAAAGAAAAAATTATGAATAATTACACAGTTTATTTATTTGTACACATAAACATTGGTACATAGGGGCATCGAATAAATATGCACCACACAAGTCACTTGATTTGTATGTGTGGGCTGTGATACTGTCCGGGTGCCCAGACCAAAGCAAGTGGTTTCCTTAGGAAGCCACTCTCTGAGCCTTCGACTCAAGGGTCTGATTCACAAGGTCATAGAGCAACGTCAGGAGATGCAATCCCATGGTAACCGATCACCAACGATTAGTTCAAACGCCATTTGTTCCTTCGGATCCTAGAACCCATATGCACCATTTGTTTGGAATCAGGGTTTTCCAACTCCCCTAGGTGAACTTTCCGTGTTGAACAACCCGGTTAAAGCGCCGGATATTCTCTTTTCGTCCTCTCAATTTCGTAAACAACACCCTGGTGCGAGAAGGCAATGAGTAGGACTTCCCTGTCACAGGCTATATACGCGTGACCATGTAAGAGCATTTGGAGAAATAAAGCGGACTCTCGACATTCTCGGCCGTACCAGGGCATTTGGGGGCCTAAAACCGCCAAAGCACAGATTTATATGACACAGAAAGAATCAACGATTTGAATTCCATGTATTAGAAACCATATTTATGAATAACATAAACTTAGTGAATGTATATGTTCAATGGAGAATTAAACAGAAAAAAAGAAAATTGAATAACAAACAGTATTCAATGTACAAGATCCTTTTTATAGTTAACTTCTACGACTGATCATATTTCATCACTAAGATAAATCACATTAAGTGTTATGTGAGTAATTATTTATAACTGTGGTGAGAGTAGGTAGAAGTTTCACAATTAAATGGACTATAGAACAAAACGTCTGGACTTCGTGAGATGTTAAAGGCTCACACGCGTGTATAGCCTCTGCCAGGAAAGTCCTACTCATTGCCTTCTCGCACCAGGGTGTTGTTTACGAAATTGAGAGGACGAAAAGAGAATATCCGGCGCTTTAACCGGGTTGTTCAACACGGAAAGTTCACCTAGGGGAGTTGGAAAACCCTGATTCCAAACAAATGGTGCATATGGGTTCTAGGATCCGAAGGAACAAATGGCGTTTGAACTAATCGTTGGTGATCGGTTACCATGGGATTGCATCTCCTGACGTTGCTCTATGACCTTGTGAATCAGACCCTTGAGTCGAAGGCTCAGAGAGTGGCTTCCTAAGGAAACCACTTGCTTTGGTCTGGGCACCCGGACAGTATCACAGCCCACACATACAAATCAAGTGACTTGTGTGGTGCATATTTATTCCGTGCCCCCTTATACCAATGCTTATGTGTTTAAATAAATAAGTAAATAAGTAATAGTAGAAATACAAATGGAGACAGACATGAGAAGAATGAACAAAAAATGGATAGAACTAGAAAGGAAGGCCCAGGACAGAGTGGGTTGGAGAATGCTGGTCGGCGGCCTATGCTCCATTGGGAGTAATAGGCGTAAGTAAGTAAGTAAAGGAATACATTAACGATAAGGTATGTTGTAACTTATGACAAGTAATATATTGCCTAATAAGAATTCCGATTATCGATCAGTTCACTTATATCGTCAGTAGGACCGGTGATCTTTTTAGTATTAACTGTCACATCGACCAGTGAACAACAACCCAAGACTTTAAAGTTTATTGGTATTTGATCTCCTTCTAATCGAGTGGCCAACTGTCAGAAGACGCAGATAGGTAACAGATTAATTCTTTATTCCATTCAACTAACTCATGATTCAAAACGCAAACAATAATATACTTGAGATGATCGATAACTACATATAAAACCGAATAATAAATCATATCTTTAACACAATCATACCATAAGTGGAAGACAGCAGAGAAGACAGTACAAAATTAATTAGCAATAACTAAGGGATAGGGTTTTCCAACTCCCATGGGTGAACTTTCCGTGTCCACCAACCCGGTTAAAGCACCGGAAATTCGCTTTTCGTCCTCTTAATTTCGTAAACAACACCCCCCGCAACAGTTAATAGGTTCAATAAAAGCTTACAATAAAAGGAATATAGAAATGAATGAATGAAATGACGAACTCTATTGACGATTCTATTCCTGCTCATATTATAAGCAAGACAATTTACGTTATTATTATCATTATTATTGTTATTATTACTATTATTATTATTATTATTATTATTATTATTATTATTATTATTATTACTTACCATATCGCTAATTCACCCCCTTTTACCCCCAATTTGTGTAACCTTACTCTTCAACTTATGCATCAGCTCGCTCTTGGTGGAAAATCTGTCCTATCTAAACGATCTCCAGTCACTGTCTGGTTGAAAGTGAATGCTTCCACCGATAATGAATACTGAGGCAGTCTTTCTGAAACCGCGTACGCCGTTCAAGCTGGCTTCCTTCAACGTTCGCACACTAATGCAGATCAGACAACAGATAGGGCTGGCTATGTCTTTGGAAGGTCTTAATGTTGATGTTTGCTGTCTATTCGAGACCCGTATTCAAGACTCTAGTGAAGTACTACAAATCCGCTCTCCATCTGTCTCGAAAAGCTTGTTCCACGTGCGCTTATCCGGGGACCCTGTGGCATCTTCGTCTGGTCTTGCTGGCGTTGGTGTCGCACTAAGCGCTAGGGCTGAGGCAGCACTAATCGATTGGTTCCCCATTAACAGTCGGTTATGTGCTGTTAGATTAGAAAGTTCCATCAAAGTGAGAAGAAACCGGCGTGAGAAACGGTGTCTTTTCGTCATCTCCGCCTATGCCCCGACAGATTGCAGCCCGGATGCAATCAAGGATGAGTTTTACCATCAGTTAACAGTTCTTCTCCAGAAAGCGCGTTCGACAGATATTGTGGTACTAGCCGGAGACTTGAATGCACAGGTCGGGCGTCTAGGCACAGAAGAGAGTCGTTTAGGTGGCCGATGGGGACTTGTTGGTCGCAGGACAGATAACGGGGACCGTTTGCTGCAACTGTGCACAGATCACAACCTGTTTCTGGCCAGCACTAACTTCCGGCACAGTCATCGCCGGTGTGCCACCTGGCGTCCTCCCTCTGCATCCCAAGCCTGGACTCAGATTGATCACATCGCGATCAGCTACCGCTGGCGTGGTTGTGTACAAGACTGCCGCTCCTTTTGGAGTACCTATCTGGAGTCTGATCATGCCCTGGTCTGCGCCAATCTCACCTTACTTTTCAGTGGCCGAAGGATTGACCACCACCAACGGATTGATATTAGTAAACTGGCTGCAACTCCTGTTGCAAGTAAGTACCGAGCGGAGCTAGCCTCTAGGCTAGCTAACACCCCACCGAAAAGTATAGATGAGCATTGGTTGCATCTTCACGACGCCATGAAAATGGCGAGTAAAGCCGCTTGCGGCTTCGCGAAACGTCCCGCTTACAAGCACTGGGTTTCTTCTGGCTCCTTACAACTGATCGAAGCCCGTCGGTCTACTCCGGGTGACCGTGAGTTTGACCACAAACGAAGGCTGTTACGTAATGAAATTGGGCAAAGCTTGCGTAAGGACCGGGAAGCCTGGTGGTCGGAGCGTGCTAATGAGATGGAAGCAGCAGCTGCATCTGGTAACTGCCGGAAGCTCTTCCAACTCATCCGAGCCACTGGCAGCAAGAAGTCTGGTGTGAGTGAAACAATCTACGAGGATGATGGGATGCCAATCACTAACATCTCTCGACGTCTTGGACGATGGGCGGAATTTTTCGAAGGGCAGTTCAACTGGCCTGCTGCTCCGGCAACATCAACCAGCTTGTCCTGCCCCCCATGGCCGGTGACGACTGATCTACCAAACGAGGCGGAAGTCCGCAAGGAACTCCAACTCTTGAAGCGCTACAAATCACCTGGCCCAGATGACTTACCTCCGGCTCTTTTTAAAGATGGTGGTGACTTTCTGACTAAGGAATTGACTGTGTTGTTTGGAAAGGTTTGGGAGCAAGAAAGTGTTCCAACATCATGGAATGAGTCAATAGTCGTCCCTATCTTTAAAAAGGGTTCGCGTTGTTCCTGCAATAACTATCGGGGGATAAGTCTACTTCCGATTGCGTCCAAACTATTGGCTTCTATCATTCTTCGTAGGTTGTTTAAAACCCGAGAACGATTGACTCGCGAGGAGCAGGCTGGTTTTCGTTCTGGTCGAGGATGCATTGATCACATCTTCACCCTCCGCCAAATGTTAGAACACCGTCATACTTATCGCAGGCCAACAATCGTAGTGTTTCTTGATATCAGGGCTGCCTTCGATTCGTTGGACAGGACTGTTCTCTGGGATTGTCTATTGAAGAAGGGTGTGCCTGAGAAGTTCATTAACATCTTAAAGGCCCTGTACACGAACACCTCAGGCAGAGTGAGGGCATACAACCACCTTTCTCCCTTGTTCCATTCGAGCAGTGGGGTTAGGCAGGGTTGCCCGATCTCACCATTCCTCTTCAACTTTGCCATCGACGACATCTTGGAAACAGCTCTGATGGATGTAAGTAATGGCGGTGTGGATATGTTGCCTGGAGAACGACTTCTCGACCTTGAGTATGCGGATGATATTGTCTTACTGTGCGATAATGCCAAAGGCATGCAATCAGCACTTAATCAGTTGGCAATCAGTGTCCGCAGGTACGGCATGTGCTTTGCACCCTCCAAGTGCAAAGTACTTCTACAAGACTGGCAGGATTCTAATCCTGTACTCACCCTGGATGGTGAGCAGATCGAAGTAGTTGAGAAGTTCGTGTATCTAGGTAGCTATATAAGTGCTGGTGGTGGCGTGAGTGATGAGGTTGATGCACGTATAAGGAAAGCCAGATCGGCTTATGCCAATCTGGGCCATCTTTGGCGCCTTCGTGATGTTAGTCTGGCTGTAAAAGGTCGGATCTACAACGCGTCGGTGAGAGCAATTTTGCTCTATGCTTGTGAAACCTGGCCTCTCCGAGTTGAGGATGTTAGACGTCTCTCTGTGTTCGATCATCGTTGTCTCCGAAGGATTGCTGACATCCAGTGGCAACACCATGTTAGTAATGCAGAGGTTCGGCATCGTGTGTTCGGGCACAGAGACGATAATTCAATTGGTGTCACCATCTTGAAACACCGACTTCGGTGGCTTGGACATGTTTTACGAATGTCGTCCCAGAGACTTCCACGTCGTGCATTATTTGCCGACCCTGGGACTGGTTGGAAAAAGCGGAGAGGAGGTCAGTGTATGACATGGTGTCGTGGCATGAAAGAGAGCTGCAAAGGGCTAGCTTCTGTTGGTCCTTCACGACTCCTTGGTTGGGGTCCGAGAGATGGTGCAACACAGTGGCTAGAGACGTTATCAGATATGGCTCAGAATAGAAACCAGTGGCGATCCTGCTGCAACCTTCTTTTACTTTCTACATAAAGTATGGTTCTTACTTTCCTATTTGAAAGAGTCTTCTGGTTGTACATTTTAGTCCGCGTTATCTTTTCATCCTTTCTCTTCCTACTTTCATTATTTTGTGTGGCGCATATGTACCTGGTGCCCTTTTGTACCAATATATATGTGTTTAAATAAATAAATAAATAAATAAATATAGAAATGTAAGAATACAGTTATCTAATAATTAAACAATAAATATATAGATCCGGAAAATTGTCCCGAATATTCCAACTTACCCAATAGTTGTCCCGTTATACACAACGTAAATACAACCAACCTTTGCTAATCTTTAAATGTTGATTATGTCTTTTTTAAATTTATTTTGGCTACATTTCTAGCTCTCAAATGGCCACGCGTATATAGCTACTACCACACAAGTCCTACTTATTGCCTTCTCACAGCATTACTGTTGCTTACGAAACCGAGAGGACGAAAACCGAATGTCCGGCGCTTTAACCGGGTTGGTGGGCACGGAAAGTTCACCTACCGAATGTTGGAAAACCCTGATTCCAAACTAATGATGCACATTGGCTCCAGGATCCTCAAGGAACAAATGGCGTATAAATCAATCGTTGGTCACCGGCTATCACGGGACCGCATCTCCTCACGATGATCTATTGCCTAGTGAATCAGACCCTCGATTCGAAGGCTCAGGGAGTGGCTCCCTAAGGAAACCACTTGCTTCGGTCTGGGCACCCGGACAATATCACAGCCCTCACACAAATGAAGTGACTTATGTGGTGCATATGTAATCGATGCCCCTTTGTACCAATATTTACGTGTTCAAATAAACAAGGCTCAGTTTATGAAATGTAAATACAAAGAATTCTCGTTTGAACAGATATGTATAATAAATTAGAAAAGAAAAGGATAATTCACGACTTACACACTTAGAACGTTCAGTTGTTTTATCATCCTTTGAAATACATGGATTGATAGATGTTAAAGATATTGTATCAGATTTAGCAATTTGAGACCATGAAAGTGAAGTTTTTGTTGATAGTGGAGCTGCTTCAGCTGCTATCAATACAGCAACTTGTTCAGACATTAATGCATCATGATATTTTCTTTTTGCCTTAAAAAAAAAGAAGAGATAGGGGGTGGACATCATGAAAGGTAATTTTGAACAACTTCAAAATGAAATGACACCTAGTCAATCAACAAATGGATAAGTTAAATTAAATGACAAGCTCCTGAGAAGATACACACACCATTTACATGGTTTAAAAGTTATCAAAGGTAATAAGTGCAAACTTTAGGTCAATGTATAGTTGTTCTGAAAACTTGTTTATAAGTGTACAGGTCAGTTGTATATACATACATTAGCATGTTAGAAGAGGGTCTATAATCCAATGTATCAAGATTTCTTCTTTGTGTACTAACTCGTGACGTCAACATCATGTTGTATTACCGTTCACCCCGAAGTACGCTGTTCAACTCTGCGGTTATAACACTTTTCTAAGAAAACTAAGTAACATACAGCAATAGATAAATCAGAAAACCAAATGTACAATGATGTTAAAAACATATGGTCTCTTTACTGAATAGACTAAAAACTATTTTGATAGAACAATTGAATACCAGGAAAGATTAGAAGAAAAAAAAACAATATTTGAAATAAAACCAGAAACACCATTGATACACAAATGCATGTAACATCTTCCACAACAGGAGTATTTAGGTCCCTATCGTATTTGGAGCTTAAGTTAAACACAATTCCGATTGAGTGCAAGAACATTTAGAAGCAGTTATCCTTCAATGTTCCTTAAGAACTCATTCACTTCACAGGATGATGAAAGAAGAAAATTCACATAGTATGTTTTATAATATGATATTTTAATAAAAGATAAAGTGTAGACTGTATTGACTTTGTCTTCATTGCCTCCAAATGCCCTGGTACGACCGAGAGTGGGGAGAGTCCGCTCTCCCTATCGAAATGCTCTCACATCACCACGCGTATATTGTAGAGGATTAATTCCTCTATATCTGACTCCAATAAATAAATAATATCCCGCTAACTGAATATTTACTGCAGGCTAAATCTCCTAGTAGAATTTACGGATTTACTCGAGATTATTCAAAAGTCTGAACACCAGTTGTAGAGATAGTTTATTGTTGAAGCTTGGTAAAAATCCGCAAGCGTACAGATAGCAAGCACACCGGGAAAACAAGTGTGTGTGTGTTTAGAATCCATATATATTTATGAGTGTTAATGGGTTGTGGATAAATTATTGATTGTTTTTGTTTACAACCAATGAGAGAATAGATTAAAGATTGATGTGCAGACACATGCGCTCAATCAGACTCACATAAATTTACAGTGGGTTAAATGTTAGGATTACAGAGAGCACACAAATAATACAGTAGTTGAATGAGCTTGCTACACTATAGCCTCTGACAGGGAAGTCCTACACATTGCCTTCTCGCACCATGGGTGTTGTTTACGAAATCGAGAGGACGAAAAGCGAATGTCTGATGCTTTAACCGGGTTGGTGGATATGGGGAATTCATCTAGAAGAGTTGGAAAACCCTAATTACAAACCAATCATCCACATGGGCTCCAGTATCCTGAAGGAACAAATAGCATATGAATCAATCGCTGGTCACCAGCTACCATGGGACCGCATCTCTTCACGATGCTCCACTGCTTTGTGGATCAGACCTTCAGGTCAAAGGCTCCGAGGGTGTGATGAACTTAAAAGTATTATAAACTATTATTAGTAACCATAGCTTTTTAGTATTTGAAATTATTTTAATTCACTTTCATTAAATCTAAACATAACATTAGTTGCTATGATTCAAATCAAGATGTTTATTATTTTTTTTTGTCTTGAATTAGGATTCCATTAACAAATTTGGAATGTGTAAATGATCAATTTTCATGGAGTTAAGCAATTGTTTGAGCATATTGATTTTTTTGTAAAGAAAAAAAAACAACAAAACAAAAGAACGGTAAGCAGAGATGGATAGTGGCTAGCAGTGGAATCCAGGACGCGCGTTTCGTCCTAGTTGGGACTCGTCAGCTTACCATGCTTGTGAATTAAGACTATATTGAGGCAATACGCACAGTATGCACATATGCCAATTAGAGACTGATCAGTTGCAGTCCTAACACATCGATGGCAAGAATCAAACAAACAATACTAAGTGAATTTAAAATAAAAGAACATTTCTATTTCACCTAACAGAAATAAGAAAAGTGATAATAAACAATAAGTGTTAAAAGGATATAAACATACAAACAGGTTTAAGATGATCTGATAATTGAAAACTATACTTAGTTCCTAAGTTATTCTCGTTAACCCCAAGCTAAATCTACACAGCAACTTGATTTATTTATTTTATTTAAACACATAAATATTGGTACTGAGGGGCACTGATACTGTCTGGGTTCTCAGACCGAAGCAAGTGGTTTTCTTAGGGAGCCACTCCCTGAGCCTTTGGCCTGAAAGTCTGATTCATAAGGCGATAGAGCAACGTAAGAATATGCAGTCCCATAGTAGCCGGTGACCAACGATTAATTCATATGCCATTTGTTCCCTCAGGATACTGGATCCCATGTGCACCATTGGTTTGGAATCAGGGTTTTCCAACTCCTCTATGTGTGGACTTTCCGTATCCACCAACTCGGTTAAAGCTCCGGACATTCGGTTTTCATCCTCTCGATTTCGTAAACAACAGTAATGCCACGAGAATGCAGTGAGTAGGACTTCCCTGACAAAGGCTATATACGCGTGGTCATGTGAGAGCATTTCGAGGGGTAGAGTGGACTCTCCACTCTTGGCCGTACCAGGGCATTTTGGGACACACAGTAACTTGAACATGAGAAAGAAGAAGAAAAATATGCGGAAAGCACTTTACTCCAAAGGTTCATTTATGTACAACAATATGGGGTTTTTAAAGTATTTTAAAAGTCTTTGAGTTTGCCTGAAAATTCTGAAATGCTACTAAACATAATAGCAATGTTAGTAATCAGTCAATCAGAAACTCTACATGTGACTATTCACTTTCGTGATGTTTCTAGAAAGACTTCTAATCAAACGCTGATTGGATAAAATGCTTCTTAATGTTACCTGAGTCTTTCTTGTCTATTGCGTGAAGTTTTCTGGATCCCTTCCAACAAATGTATAAAATCTATACATAAAATTATATTAACCTTAAGTCAATAATTGCGTAATTGTAACCATTTTGTATCTTCTTTTAAAAATTTTTGTATTTAGTATCATATCACATTATGAATTCAATCCTTCCGATACAATATTTATCACGTTTAGCATTACATTTCATCATCGTTATATAGCAAAACTTTACATCTTATGCTAAATATGATAATATGGTAACTTTCAACGATGTGCATACACTCGTTGTATTCTCTTAAACCGTGAGATTAAAATTGCTTCATATATGTCTTTCTTCCTGTACTATATCCTTATATACAATCTTTTTTTCATATATTACTACCATTAAATTAACTACTTCTATGAATTCAGTGTTCATCTTGTTGTGCTAATGAGTGAGGTATGGCAACTTGGACCGATGGATATATGTGTGCTTGGTTCTACGTTGTAGCTGACTGACTGATTATTTTACATTGTTGCTTTTAGTGGTCAGAAAACTTTGAATTTTGTCAGCGTCTTCACCAAATAGAACTATGTCAGCGGCGTATTCTAAGTCAACAAGTGAGTCTCCCGGTAAAATTTCAACTCCTGGAAATTTAGATGAGGAAAGTGTTATCTCTAAAAGCATGTCTACGATAAAGTTAAACAAGAAAGGAGAGAGTGGACAACTCTGACGAACACCACTTGAAGTGATCAATTCTGATGACAGTTCGCCATAAGCTCTAACAGCCAGTTTTGTTTGAGTAGAGAGCCTTTATAGGGTTAATGTACTACTTTGGTACTCCTGTTTGTGACAAACACTGCTATAGATCCTCACGATCGTGCTATTCGGCACTCGTCAGCAAGATATACCTGTAATCTTGTGGGAAGCGATGATCCCTGACGGATTCGATCCCGTGTCACCTAACTTCACAGTCAGAGACGTTACCACTGAGCTATCCCGACCGCGATTGACCTTCTGTAAGACTAAGATATATTTACAATTGATTGGTCGCTGGTTGATGATCAGTGTCGAGTATGCCAGGTCCTTCTTAGTGTAGATCGAATCCTATCGACCAAGTTACAATGTGGCCAATAATCTAAGTGACTCGACATTGCGTGCATGCACTACCATTTTATCTCAATATAGTGGTCGATAGGATTCGATTAGCACTAAGAAAGACCTGACATACATGACATTGATTACTACCCAGTGACCAATCAATTTTGTTGTTACGATTCTAAGATATTTGAAGAATCATGTTCAGGATGCACAGACATTAATCTATCGGATAAGAATTGTGTAGAATATTTTTAAAATAATTTATCACTTCTTTTTGTAACTATGAAAATCAGAAGTGGGTTTTGTGGAGATTTTAGTAATTTTATATAGTTGAGATCATGAGTCAATTGAAGTTAGATAACCATGGAAACCCTGGAAGCACTGTACGACTGTTTCGTCTTAGTGTGAGACTCCTCAACAGTGCATATCCACGATCCCGCCTCGCGAGATTCGAACTCAGGACCTATCAGCCTCGCGCGCGAACACTAAACCGATAGACCACTGAGCAAACCTGAGAGTGGAACCGTGGATAGGCACTGCTGAGGAGTCCCACAATAGGGCGAAACGGCCGTCAAACAGTGCTTCCAGGTTTTCTATGGTGGTCTAGCTTCAATCGACTCATGATTTCAACTATGATAGTCATCAGTTTTGAAGAGAGAAAAAACAAAGAACCTATTTATTATTCAGCTGATAATCATAAACAATATAATTCCATGAAATAGATATAATCAAATAAGGACAATAAGAATATTCAACTGGAATGATATAAAAAACTACAATGATTATTGATTGACCTTGTTTATCCCTGTTTAAACACGATCATTTAGGTAGAAACAAAAAAAGCGAGCGAGAGAGAGAGAGACATTGAACAAAGATCACGTTTAAACTAATCTATCACCTTGACCTTTCTTACAACAACAAAAAAAAATCATCATATCATATCTACATTACAAAAAACAAAAAAACATGGTAAGACTATCATTAAAACTGATTGTCCTTGAGTAATCGACATTAAGTAACCTAGTTAAAATGAAAGCAGTTCTATTTTTTTTTTTTGAAAAATGCTTAACAATATAATGAACATTCTTGATGAAAGGTATTATTTTACAACGAAATCTCAGCATGGATTCAAAAAGCTTGTTTGACTTTTGCCAAAATACATCACCTATGGCGAAGACGAGATATCCATCTATCAAATAAGGGACGAGTATACTGTACAGCTATTCGCTCTGTTCTACTTTACAGCTGTGAAACGTGACCATTGAGAGTAGAAAATACTCGTATTCGATCACAGATGTCTTAGAAATCACTGGCTGAGTAATGGTGTTTTTAGACGCAGGGTATTAAGGAATGATGGTAAATCAGTTTATGAGGTCAAGAATCTTCATCGACTGAGATGGTTAGGCCACTTGTTACGTATGCCTGAACACCGATTACCACGACGCGCTATGCTGACTAATGTAGGGGATGGTTAGAAAAGAGTTAGGGGCGGCCAAACCAAAATGTGGCATCAGTCATTGAAGTCACTAACTTGTAGTCTGAGCCATGTTAGTAGATGCAGACTACTTGGTTGCGGTCCGCGTGACTATCATAGCCAATGGTTGTAGATTGTGGGTGACATGGCTCAGAATCGATCACAACAGTGTAGGTGTATACCCTCCTCGTCTTCCCTTAAGCTATGAGATTAAGATTGCTTCATATATGTCTTCCTTCATGTACTATATCCTTATATACAACCTTTCTTTTATATATTACCACCACTAAATTAACTACTTCTATGAATCCAGTGTTCATCTTGTTGTGCTAATGATTGAGGTATGGCAACTTGGACCGATGCATATATGTGCCTGGGTCCTACGTTTTAGCTAATTGACTGATTATTTTACATGATATCAGTAGTAAAAGACTGTTATTTTTTATTCTCATTACTATTGGAATAGAAAAAATATATATCAGAAACGAGTATTTTCAGTATGTTTCAACGGATATTAAAAGTTGATCATGTTAACCGTGTTTCATAAGCCTAAAAAAATAACGCGTTCATTAGGTACTTAAGTATGAGACACACCCTTTGTGTAACGTCTAATGATACTACTCGGTTACCAAACGTTAAATAGATGGAGAGGGGTTCAAATATCAAAGTGACTGAAAGGCGAACGCCTCTATCACTTTAGACACCACTCTACAGTGTTTTGTTGGCTTATTATTGCGTGCCAACACACAGTTAGGTTATGTATCACCATGTGGAAGTGTAAACGTAGAGTTTGGAAGTTAAAGTTTAGACGAGCAAATAAAGATTCAAAATGATTGGTGACATGAAGTTGTAGGTATGAGCATTTGTTGTTTAGGTCTTGGCTCATGTTAAGCAGAAAAAAAACCTGGTAGATAATCGATCTACAGATCATGTAGTGATACTTTATTGACCCCTGATTCCACTGGTTACTGCTTTTTAGTAGAACCAGTCCTATACTACGACGAAACAGCTGTTTAACGCTTCCACGTTTTCAGTGGTGACACAGTTGAAATTATTCTGTGACCCCTGGTTATTATTATTAAATAATAACCAACTTTTTTCTAAAATCTACCGTTAAGTGAGTCACGGGCGTGTTGAATATATATAAAGCGTTCAATTGATAGCTATAATAAATATACAAGATGCCCTTTAGATAAATAAGAAGATCGAAGTATTATAATCCATATATATTCGGTTCTCAATGATATCTTATATACAGAACCAATCGTTGAGTGGTATACGTTCTTGTCAATAGGTATTCAGATATGTTGCATCAATCAGAACGGTTAGACATGTTCTTCTTATGGTGATTTTGAAAAAGACCATTCAACCTAATGTAACTTGGAAAGCTAATAGGGTAGTCAAGACATTCAACCACTTCAAATTCTAATGCCAAATGATATAAAAAATTATTCCATTCATCAGGTACTTGAGTATGAGGCACTACTGATACTACCTATTAACTTAAAACGAAGTAGGGGGCCTAGGGTTCGAACCTAGAACTCAGTGGTCGAAAGTTGGACGCCTTAAGTCTAAAGGGCAAGGATGCGCAAATTAAACTAGAAGTAATATCATGGATTTTGAAAAAAATATCGTTTACGTTTTAACGTATGTGCATGTGGAGTATGTTGTTATTTCGAAACATATGAGCTGTCGGTTTACAACTATAAATTAACGAGGTCATAAAACTACTATCTAATACTTACCTCTTCAGCGGCTTGAGCAGCTTGAATTGATCGTAAATCTATTGGAGCAGCCTTGTTTGTGATATTTATATTACTAGTAGCAGCCGCCGCCCATCGTGCAGATTCAGGCAACTTTAACTGAGCTAATTCACTATCTGCTTTCAGACGTGATATTTCACGTTTACGCTGTTCAATAAGAGTGCGATTTTTTTCCTGTACAGCTAAAGCTTTTTCTGCAGCTATGGCCATTGCCTCTTCTTCGGCCAACTTCTTTAATCTTTCTTCTTCAGCTAATGATTGTTCTAATGAGGCAGCTTTACGACGATTGAATTCTGACTCCCAAGCTAATTGACGTACTTCATCTGCTGTTAATCTATATATAGTTAAATATGATATTATGTAATTCTGGAAACTTTTTTTTCGGTATAAAAATATTGGCAAAGTAACTTAGTAATTAAAAGTCATTAGAAGTATTTGACAAGAAACCCTGGACCTAAGCCAAATGTTAGTTGACACTCGTCATCAAGTTGTATCTAGAATCTTGAGAGAAATAATGATTCCTGTAGGATTAGAATCCATTTAACACAGCTACACAGTCGGAGATATAACTGAGCTACACATCCAGTAGGACGAAGATATTCAAAATCGACTGATCAGTGGTGTGACTAGTGTCATTATCTAATCCTTTAGTGCTGACGGAATTCTATTGATCAAGCTGCAACGTGACCACTAGCCTAAGTAACTAAACATCCCATCCAATATACTAAGATGTTAAGTCATTAGGGGTAGGTCAGTATAAAGCCTTGTTCAATCTAGCTTTCTTGTTAGTTGGCACTCATCAGCTCACAAGTACATGGATCACTTCTACTCAATGACCGACCGAATGTAGTTTGTGTACTTGGACTTGAATCGCATATCGTAGATACGCACTAGAGATATTCTATAATAGGCTACCCCAAAACTAAAACAGATGAAGTAGCATTTGAATCTACAACCTAATAGTTTTAGATAAATACTGAAAACCTATTAAATCACAGGTTTACTAAAAACCATGAAGTTAATGAACGCTATTCAATAGAAGTTTGCGCATGTTTGATTATATATGCGACCGAATCCGTAACATTCAGCGTTCATATATTAGCAAAATAAGTATTATTTTATTCGCATAAAGCCTAGTAACTAATAAACATGCCCTTTGATTTTATAGGAAACTATATACACATATCGGGGCCTCCTAATGCCCTGGTACGACCGAGAGTGGGGAAAGTCCGCTCTCCCTCTCAAAATGCTCTCACATGGCTATGCGTATACAGCCTCTGCCACACAAGTCCTACTCACTGCCTTTTCGTGGCGGGCGTGTTATTTACGAAATTGAGAGGATGAAAAGCGAGTGTCCGGCGCTTTAACAGCGTTGGTAGACACGGAAAGTCCTTCTAGGGGAGTTGGAAAACCCTCATTCCAAACCAATGGTGCACATGGGCTCCAGGATCATGAGTGAACAAATGGCGTTTGAATCAATCCTTGATCACCAGCTACCATGGGACCGCATCTCTTCACGATGCCCAACTACTTTGTGGATCAAACCAGGCTCCGGGTGTGGTCCCCTAAAAAAACCACCTGCTTCAGTTTGGGCACCTGGGCAGTATCACAGCTCTCACACAAATCAAATGAGATTTGTGCGGCGCATATCTATCTGATGCTTCCTTGTACCAATATTTATGTGTTTAAATAAATAAGTGATAATGATCTCTGAAACCTCTATAACCAGATACTTCTTTACCATATCATCAGGAATAATCTTCAGAACATAAAATATTTTATATTAGTATGGTTTTTTAATTAAAATTATGATGAAAGATGATATCGAGGCAAGCCCCTTCAGGATGAGGATATAAGCACAGTCAGTCAATCAAATGCAATGTAGAACCTGGTATATGCGTACGTTGGTTCAAGTTGACATACCCCATTAGAACCGTGAGACGAAATAGTCAGAGGAAATCTAAGAGTAGTACAGATAGTAACAATATTAGTGGGAATAGAAAAGATTGGGGATCAATGATACGATCCGAGAAGAAAATATGAGTTAGTGGAATAAAAAAAAATTTATGAGGTAATTTAGTAACACAAGTTCAAAGGGAAGACAAAGAGTGAACATGTCACACAAACTCTACCGCCTACATGGCTCAGTTCAACAGTTAGTCTTCATAAAATGATTCCACATCTTGGTTTGGTTCAAATTCACTAAACCCTTTAAAATTAATAGACGGACAGTACATTTCTTTCAGTAACAATTTGCCTCTTCTTTACCCATGCTACAGTCCACGTTTATACTCTAAATCACTTAAATCACTAGATGACTGATTCGAATGTCTGATGCATGTACTCGTTCAATTCCATTAACTCATTCACTCGTCAGTTAGTTAATTTGCCAACCCATCTTGCGTAGTCTGGGCACCTGAGCAGTATCCCAGCCCTCACACAAATCATTTGATTTGTATATATATATATATATATGGTGCCTCCTCGTACCAATGTTTATGTGTTTAAATGAATAAATAACTACCTCTCTAGTTGTTCATAGTATATACTCTTAACCTTTTCGTCATTAGATTGAAATCTAAAGGATTTTCTTGTTATGTTTTGTGTTTCATAAGATGCAAACAAACAAATGTATGTACAAGAGCATGATCAAAGCCTAGATATGTGATCCAAAATGAGCTGTAGTCTACTATTGAGGATCTCCAACGATGGTTGATGATATGGTCTGTTTGCATCCATCGTTGAGTCGATTGTGGGGGTCTCTATATCAGATGATGTCTCTTTTCATGCTTAAAGTTGATACCTGCTAAGAATAAGCAGTCTAAGCATAGTTGCAGCAACCATTCGTTGTTGTCTGTTCGTTGAACTGAGACATTATAAGAATAACCTGTTTTTTCACTTTGATTTAAACTACTTATTTGAGCGTTTAAATCTCTTGCTACAATTACGATGTTTGAGCATTCGCCTTTTTGTAGAAGAGGAAGCCTTTTCTAAGATTCATCCCTTACTTTATTCGAACTGCAATCAGTGAGCGTAGGCAGAGAAAACAGTGAGGCAAAGACGTGTGTCCCTATCTTTCCGTGTTCTTACTTACCTATTTAAAAGGAAAGCGCACAAGTGACTGTCTATTAGAATCCAATCTAGGAGAGCATTCTCCGATTTGAACTTGATGCTACACATAGGCTGGTGAAGCTGCGAGAGGTGGCAGTCGTCTTCAGATACAAAGACGATAAATCGCACCGTTTCTCTGTATCAACTAGACCAAGTGAATGATCACGCTTGGATGCGTGTTTTTGAGATACAAGATACATCGATGGAATAACATTCCAGAGTTCTAATTAAGGAAATCTGTGGGCCTATTTGGCATAAGGTTTGAGGATTGAAAGTTCCAACATGTAGTTTAGAGCGTGGTTTCAAGAGAACAGGAAAAAATTCATGGATTTGAATGTCTAGCATTGGTGGTGCATGGTAAAAAAGTTAGTCAGTGGGCATCAACATCAACTGACTAGCAATAGGGACTAATGAATTGCAGTTTTAAATTACAAACGTTTACTAATACCTTTATACTCGTTGAACGAGCTAGTGGATTCAGTAGCTCAGTGGATAATGCGTTGCTATTTGAAGTGAAAAGTACTGAGTTCGAGTCCTGATGTAGACATCAATACAGAGATGTACCGGGTACATCCAGTGAGCAAGTTTCAAATTAGACGAAACGTTCGCCTACTCCCAGCCAAATACCGAGTTGAATAAAATGTTCTGAGTGAAATAATTTCGATATAATTAAATTATATTTAAACACATAAATATTGGTACAAGGAGGCACCAGATAGATATGCGCCACACAAATCTTATTTGATTTGTGTGAGAGCTGTGATATTGCTCAGGTGCCCAAACTGAAGCAGGTGGTTTTCTTAGGGGGTTACACCCCGAGCCTTTGACCTAAAGATCTGATCCACAAAGCAGTGAAGCATCGTGAAGAGATGCGGTCCCATGGTAGCTGGTGACCAACGATTGATTCATACGCCATTTCTTCCTTCAGGATACTGGAGCCCATGTGCACCATTGGTTTGGAATCAGAGTTTTCCAACTCCCCTAGAAGGACTTTCCGTGTCCATCAACCCAGTTAAAGCGTCGGACATTCTCTTTCTGTCCTCTCAATTTTATAAACAACACCCCCGCCACGAAAAGGCAGTGAGTAGGACTTCCCTGTCAGAGGCTATATACGCGTGGCCATGTGAGAGCATTTTGAGAGGGAGAGCGGACTCTCCCCACTCTCGACTGTACTAGGGTGTTTGGGTGAAATAATATGAGGATAAGAACCCAAATACTTAGGATGCAACAAATTTGATTGTTCAATTATATCAGGATGTATAATGTAAGATACAGACAGTCTGGAACACACAATGTAACAACTGGAATAGCTAAAAACTGCAATTTCGTTATCAAACAGAGTTTTTCGACTCAATGATATGATGTGTCTTATTTTATGCATGAAGGTATAAGAGTTGACGGAATAGATTCACTGTACATTGTCGAGGATACATCATACAGATTAGCTTTACTGTCGACATTCCTTCTATCCGATAATCTCATATTACTCATTTAAAGAACAAAATTGATCGATCATAAGTTTAGAAGGGGTTTTTGTGGATATTTCAATATTTTCATACTTGAAATCATGAGGAGTCCCATAATAGGACGAAACGACCGTCCAGTGCTTCCAGCTTTTCCATGGTGGTCTAGCTTCAATTGACTCATGATTTCAATTATGAAAAAGATTATAAGTTTGTTTAATACTCAATATGAACTTATTAATAAGGTATAGATTTGTATATTTAACTTTGAGTCATACTCTAATTACAAAGTCTAAAGGGTGATGCTACTCATGCTTGCCCAAACTGAAGTAGATGGTGCAAGGTTTGAACTTGTAACGTACTGACTGGAAGATGAAAATCCTTAACCACGGACTGAGTCACCAACACATCGAGGATAAACAAATGAATTCATTCAATATTATTCTTAGTTTATAATTAAAAAAATAATAAACATTCTCACTTTTTATTCGTTTTCTTATTTTTACGTTTAGATTTCTTTGTAGTTGTTAATGTTTCCTGTTCATTATTTGAAGTCAATGATACGGCAATGTCACATTCAGGAATTGATTTTTCTATCGATTGAAATTGTTGATGCTTTTTATCATTATCGTTATCATCATCATCAGCAGCAACATTGTTGTTACCAACATGTGCATTATTATTTGTATGCTTATTAGGTTCATGATTGTTAATTGTTGAATCTAAGGGATGTTCATTATCAAGTATTGTTAGAGTAGATAATGATTTTGTAAGTTCTATTCCTAAAGATGGTAATGTTGAGGGTTTCGATGACGAATTAACAGTTGTACTGTTACTATGATCATTAAGAATAGGTGAAATGATGTCATTATCAGTTTTGATATTATTATTCGAACCGTCGTCAAGAGTATTGGAGAAGGTAGTTCCAGGAATAGTATTATTATCACCATCATTATTAATACATGGTTCTAATATACGTGCTAATTCTGTTTGTACAGCATTTGTTGTACGAATTAATGATTCTGTCAATGTAGAACTTAATTGTGTTGGACATAGATTTGATAATAATTTAGCTGTAGTACTATTAATTTCAGCTAATTTATTTGCTAATGCTAAACGTTCTGCTTCAATTTTAGATGTATGTAATGCAATAGTTTTAGCTTCATTATATAAATCCAACAATGCCTTTTCATCAATTCCAGTAAATGAAGATGAATGATGAAGAGTTTGGGATTCTGAATATTCAGCTATGGAAGACGAGATAGTATTTGATGATAATGTTGAGATATGTGATGTTATTGAATCATTATTGATTGTTACCTGAGTTTGATCATTATCAGAAACATTAACGTCACCTTTGTTTTGAAGCTAAAAAAAATTAGAATTAAGAGAAGTCATAATGATGAATTTCATCCAAACTACAGTCCTAACACATTGTAGTGCCGCGATTCGTTAATCGTTTACTTCGATAACCGTTATAATTCTAAACTTAACGGTGCGTAAAATCAGAAGACGAAGGATAGCAGCAACTACAGTTTAGTGTCGAATAACTCAGGTCAAAAAGCTAACAACACCTGAGCGAATATCAACGAGCGAATGAACAGGCGAACAAGCGAAGGAAACGAACGAGGCGAATAGTAAGTAATTACATAGGCAATTTATAGTCAAATTTAATAAGGGCACAGCAAAGCAAAACAAAGGCTGATAATAATATTTGCGTGCGTACACATATGGGGAGGGGTATGAGTCATCGAATGATATTTAAGCAGTCAACATTTCGGATAGAGTGTCATGTGCTCTAGTGGTATAGCAGTGCAAAGAATATGCAAATTGCTACTATCCAAATGACGATGTCTGTTAAGTAAGTTAATAAAAAGGGCTTAACCAAAATTAACTATAATCGGAATTGATTATAGGATAGTTGCTATAACATCTATGGGAAGATTCACACAAACAATACTAAATGAATTGAAGCTTCACCCTATTGCACAAGCAAGTGGTTATCAGGACTCAGTGGCTGAGTGGATAACTCGATGGCGTTTGAAGTAAACCGTAATGGGTTCGAGTCCCGGAGTGAAAATCAACTCCGAGATGCAGGTACATCCAGTTGACGAGTCACAAATATCATGAAGCGCGCGTCAAACTAGTTTCCACTGTTAGCCACTATCCATCTTTGCTTACAAAGAAAGATATATTTACTCAGATTATATTGTTAATATTCAGATGGTTAAATTGAAATATGAAATCAGTTTATGGACCAATTGATAACTGAATAGAACTATGTAGGTAACAAGATTAGAATAACTTGTTGGAGCTTTCAAGATTTTTCTTAGTTGAAATCACCAGTCAATTGAAGCTAGACCACCATGGGAAACCTGGAAGCACTGGACGGCCGTTTCGTCTTATTATGGAACTCCTCAGTGCGCACCTACGACCCCGCACTCGCGAGATTCGAACCCAGTACCTACCAGTTTCGCGTCGCAAGATCTACTAAAAGAAGGGGAAACTACTATGACGAACAACTGAAAACAGATCAAATAAACATTAACTTCAACATGTCAGAAGGTGCTGAGCCATAACAATCACCATCATAAGGAATAGGTCTCTATCGAAACTCTGGATAAGATTCAAGAAAAAAAGAACAAGAAAACAGTAATTAACAAGAGTCGAACAAGAGCAGAGAAAGCCAAGACACAGACAGAATATACAGAAGCAAACAAACAAAAGAAAAAGAGCATTAGAGCTAACAAAAGGAAATACGTGGAAGATCTAGCAAACGACAGAGGATAAGGGATCCTGAAGACAAAAAAAGAAGACCAAGGAACACAGCGTCGGAAATTGGAAGCAGACATCAAAAGGATGACTAGTAATCGAAAACAACTGCTCAGGATAGTACCATGGATAATTCTAGTGGGGGGCCTATGCTCCTCCACAAGGGATGGTGATAGACGTAAGTAAGAGCTGTAAATCTTGTGTTAGTTTTCATTCAGGTTGTTTGAAGATAGTTAGTAACTGTACTATAGTTGAAGGTCAGTTGAACTGAACCTCTGAATGTTTCAATCATCATTCAAATCTTTTGAATTGAGAATGGATGAACATATCATGTTTTTATGATGAATAGTTTCACTAACAGCTAACTTTATTAAAACGCTAACAAAGTCAACATTAACAATTTTCTATAGCACAACTACAATCAGATGTTAGGCCATTGATTACTAAGGCGTGAGTGGTTCATGATCAATACCACTGTCAATAATTAGTCTTATTATGAACAATTTTTAATCATACATATATCATAAATATATTTTTGTTATATTCCATTGAGTAGAAAAATTGTATTTCTGACGCTGTCAGGACTCAGTAACTAAGTGGATAACGCGATGGCGTTTGAAGCGATAGGTATTGGGTTCGAGTCCCAGAGTGAACATCAACTCTGAGATGCAGATACATCCAGCTGACGAGTCCCAAATAAGACGAAACGAACATCAAGCTGGATTCCACTGCTAGCCATTTTCCATCTTTGCTTATAATGCTTGTGAATTAATGCTATATGGAGGTAATACGCACAGTATGTACATATGCCAATAAGAGACTGACCAGTTACAGTCCTAAGCATCAATAGGAAGATTGAAACAAACAATTCAATAAAATATGTTGTTATTTTACAAAAAAAAGTTCTAACAAATAAGAATTGGTGGACAATGGTCATATACTGATCGAAATCAATAGACTTGCATTTGTTTATTGTATGATTTTAGCAATATGGACTCAGATATGTATTACAAAATAGAACCCTACCATGTTATGATCTACTATCTAGTAGAGCAGGTTAAAAGTGGTTGGAATATAATACAGCATTAATCTATTACAAGTCGTTATCTTTCACAGCTTGAATTGTGTATGGAGGTGTTGATTTTATAGAATGCCGTCATGTGAGATAACTTCAACCACTTATGATTGATTCACTTGAGGATGATGACTTAAAATGTTGGAAATGATGAAGATATATTTATTATTCGATATTTCAAAATAGATACTACTGAACTGTTCTTTATGTCTGCTTGATGTTAATGGGCCATAACTCATTACTTTTTAAAAGTTTATCGCTCACAATGATATTAGTGATATATATGTTAATAAATTGTCACTTAGAAATAATAACTAACTATTTACTTACTTAAGCCTGTTATCCCTCGTGGAGGAGCATAGGCCGCCCACCAGCATTCTCCATCCAACTCTGTCCAGAACAATCCTTCTCAGTTAACATTCATCCCTTTCATATCTGCTTCTATTTCCTGGCGTAATGTGTTCTTTGGCCTTCCTCTTTTCCGTTTCCCTTCCGGATTCCAAGTTAGGGATTGCCTTGTAATCCACATTGGTGATTTCCTTAATGTATGTCCTATCCACTTCCAACGTCTTTTCCTAATTTCCGCTTCAGCTGGAAGTTGATTTGTCCTCTCCCATAAAACGCTGTTGCTGATAGTATCCGGCCAGTGAATGTTGAGTATTTTGCGTAGACAACCGTTTATGAATACTTATAACTTCTTGACGATGGATGTAGTGGTTCTCCACATTTCAGCTCCGTACAGTAGGACTACCTTGACGTTCGTATTGAAGATTCTCACTTTGAAATTAGTTGACTCCACCTGTAGCTCTTCTAGAGTTACTGCCGGCCCCAAGCCCGGGTAAAGGAGGAGGATGTGGCATGGGGTTAGCGACCCGATCCCGTAGAAAAAATAACTCACTAAAAAAACGCTAACCAGAAAAAATAATTCAAACCATCTGCCCTGGGAGTTGAAGGAATAATTATGACGCCTCATGATGAAAGCCGAAATTTTTCGGAAGTCAAGAGGTCGATGCACCTTCTAACAACCAGAGCAACACTCTTTATAGGTACATGGAACGTCCGGACAATGTGGGAGACAGGGAAGACCAGTCAAATAGCAACAACTAACTAACAAAATATACTACATATCAACGTAGCGGTAGTAATAAGTAATAGTATTTACCTGAATTGTATTTTCATCAAATGTTGTTAATGTGGATTGTGGAAGTGAAATTTCACAATCTGTTTTACGGTTTGTAATACCTGGTGGAGTTGAGGAGGAGGGTGTTTGGTTGTTGATAATAGTTGAATGAATTAATACCTGATTACCATTATTATTATTACTATTATAGTTTAATCCAGAAAGTGTTGATAGATTTACATTTGTAATATGTGGTTGATTATATCCAGTCCAAAATGGAATGCGTCCAGCTAAATTCATATGGTCAACTTTAAATAAAAAGAAATTAGTGAAATAAGACCATTGAGAATCATGAAACTGTGCAGAAATATAATTGTATTTTATAGAAGATGAACAAACAAATATAGAATCAATATAGATAATACATACAATATGAGTGAGAGCTACCTATATTGACACATATATATACACACAAACATCAGTCAGTCAGCCAGCAACAACGTAGAACTTCGTACGTACGTACATCAGTTCAAGTTGCCATACCACATTAACACAGAGATCCAGTTGTCCATTCAAATCCCATAGTAGCAGAGGTAGTAAAAGTATAAGCACTAATCGGAAAGATTAGGGTTTGAAGATGTTATTCAAGGAGTATAATAAATTTGAAAAGAGAAAAAGGGTAGGGACATGAAGAATTCAGAAGATTAGAATTTGGTAGAACACAGAGTGGATGCACCTACGCCATTGCAAACGACTTTGAGTCATGTCATTCAAGGTCTCTAACCATCGATCGCTATCATCTCGCGAGTCCCAATCAGGTAGTCTACACCTACCACATGGCTTAGTCCACTTGTCAGTGACTTCATGGATTTGTCTCACGTTTTGTTCTGACCGCCCCTAGCTTTCTTCCAACCTGCTCCTACACCATAAAATATCGCACGTCGGGGCAGTTGGTGGTTGGGCATATGTAACGCATGTCCCAGTCATCTCAACTGATCAAGTTTCACTACTTCATCAATCAATTTGCCATCTTTACCTAGTGCCCGTTTCCTAACAACTGCATTACTTACTCGGTGGTCCCAGGATATACGAGCAATGTTTCGAAGACACCTATGATCAAATACTAGCAGACACACAAATATAGATGGAATGTAGCTCAAAGTAACAGAGAGAGATAGAGAAAAAAAAGAGATTCAGGAAGACAGTATATAAGGATTTATTTCCCGTTTAAGTAGGCCAGGTCAGGTGGAATATTTATTTATTTAAACACATAAATATTAGTACAAGGAAGCACCAGATACATATGCGCCGCACAAATCTCATTCGATTTGTGTGAGGGCTGTGATACTACCCAGGTGCCCAAACTGAAGCAGGGGTGGAATGGAATAATCTCAATACCTTGGATTTGTTGCTTTTAGTCTTACCGTTCTTCAACTGACCTGTCTCACATGGTAGGACCTTGAGGAACGATTGTTCCAGCCAGTATAGCTCGATTGGTTCATCACGATAAGCAAGCTCGACCATCACTTCAAGGTAGCAGCAACGGTCGAGTATAGACTAATTTATCTAGCTTCGACGAAGCACAAACATTGTTAGCAGGTTAAACCGAAACATAGATGAAGTAGGATGACAATCATTAAGTCAGTGAATAAGCATATTGTAGCATGAACTAGTCCGTATGAATACCCAAAACCTTTTTTGTGAATGTACTACGTATTATTTTTGAGTAAATTCAATCAAGTGATTTGATTTGCTGACATGATTAACATGAATACTGGAACTTTGGATTATAATGAAGTGAATATATTTAAAAGAAACAGGATTCCATAAACATGAATTGATGTTGAAAAAGACAAACTGACAAAATGATTTATAGAACACGGATGACAATAGTGGTTAAGAGCATAGCAACTTAAAATGATACACATGTTATTCTGTCTTTCTATTCAGACCTAATCATGTAAAAGATAAAGTAGTCAGAGGAAATATCTATTCGAATAAGGAAACATGGCTCAATCATTACTCGTCACTATGCCTAGTAGCATTTCAAACAGCTGCATTGTATGATATTATCACCCCACCGCATTCTACCAAAGAAACTCTAAACAGTGAACAGATTTTCATCCAATACAATTATTTTACACTGCTGACAACTTATACTTTTCGAAGTCGGCGAGTCATAAATGTTATGAAAACCGACCGGATAACATGTGTAAATCATGATTAAGACATTGAATGTGGCGTTTTCACATTGTTATACTCCTTGGACTATTATTTAGACTATTTCCAAGCATATATTATTGTGTCTCGGTATCTATAATAATGTGTCAAGACCTGCCTGATGTAAGTGGTTCTGTGGAAACAAAAGAAGGTAGCCATATAGTGACACTTTAGTAATTATGTCAAGGTCGATGTACTGGTCTTTGTCGTATTTCAGTAAATTAGGTTGAATAAATCAGAATTCGTGGTGGAGTGATGATGTCAGATTGCTGAATCACAGCTTTGTATAAAATGATGGAGGGAAAATGATAAATTTGTATTGAATAGATGCTGCTCACAGAGAATTTCTGAGTTTCATCATGACATCTTGAAATCTAGATTTAATTACAATAGGAGTGAAGTCTTTTGGTTGATTTGGTCATCAGTGGAAAGATCATGGCATGGACACGGTTTCTGTACTTTTTATCAAAAATATTCACCTGTGATTATATTGTATCTATAGTGTTTAAAGCATATTGTTATATGAGCTAGGTCAAATGGTTGGGATGATGCGGTTTTCAAAAGGTTTAAAGATATTCATGTCGGTCAGTAGATTGATTGAAAAATTTGCATCAGCGAAGAATGAATTTAGGCTTTCAAATGAATGCATGACAACTCATTGCACGCCTACGTGATTCTGGACGAACCTATATAACTGACAGAATTCGGCTACTGAGTCATTTTTTACTATCCTGAAACTCACTTTTTACATAGGAAAGCGTGACCTTCACGATACATACTTCTTATGATCATGTCCTCATGGTTCGACACTGTATGTCACATATACGCTTGTGTGTGTGCGTGTGTTGTGCATTTATTATTTGATTCAACTCCTATCTCTTTGTTGCACTGTGCATTATTTATTTTGAGTCATATTAACGCTTTTGATGAGTAATATTTCGGGTTATTTATTTATTTATTTAAACGCAACTTCAACCGGCCAGACGTAACAATATTGGTACAAGGGGGTACCAGATACATATGAGCTACACAAATCTCATTTGATTTGTGTGAGGACTGTGATACTGCCCAGGTGCCCAGACCGAAGCAGGTGGTCTTCTTAAGGGGCCACACCCCGAGCCTTTGACCTAAAGATCTGATCCACAAGGCAGTGGAGCATCATAAGGAGATGCAGTACCTTGGTAGCCGGTCACCAATGATTGATTCACAAGCCATTTCTTCCTTCAGGATACTGGAGCCCATGTGCACCATCAGTTTGGAATGAGGGTTTTCCAACTCCCCTAAGTAGACTCGCCGTGTCCATCAACCCAGTTAAAGCGCCGGACATTCGATTTTCGTCTTCTCAATTTCATAAACAACACCCTCGCCACGAGAAGGCAATGAGTAGGACTTCCCTGGCAGAGGCTATATACGCGTGGCCATGTGAGAGCATTTCGAGAGGGAAAGCGGACTCTTCCCACTCTCGGCTGTACCAGGGCATTTGGTGACAAAGCCCACCAGCTCCGGCGGTAGTAAGTAGAACATGGTTATTGACGTCATAAGTCAACTTTTTGAGAAAGTATCAATTTTATTTTTCAGACTGTAAATGCAGTGTAATGTAAATAGGAATATTAGTAATAAGGAAGAAATTTAAGTTAATCACAGAGAGACCCATATAAATTGAATGATTCAATTATTAATACGAAATATCTTCTATACTGTAAAAGTAAATAATCACTTACCTAAACTAAGAAAACATTCATCACAATCACGACGTATTTTTAATGATAATGGTAAATAACCACTAGCAAGCCATGTACTCATTTGTTGATTTGTAAATGGACCTTGAGTACATGTAAACAAATCGATATAATACCAATGACAAGGATGTATAATAGATTGTTTAGAATTTATTTGTGTAGAACTCTTTGAAGAATCATCATTCACAGGTTGGCAATGATGAATAGGTACTGAATCAATATTATCTATGAAAACATCTTCTTTTTGACAGGTTTTGTCAAATGATGACTCATTAGAAGGTTTCTCATGAATTGGTAGATCGAAACCAGGCGGTGGATCACTACAAAATGATTTGGAGTAAATCCTCCCATTTTTGGTTTGTTGCTTAGTATTCGAAAAACATGAGAGAGAGGAAAAACGAAACTTAGACGAATATTAAATATTATATATATATATACATTACAGATAATCACTGTTGAAAGCACTTCTAGTCTAAGCCATGTTGGTAGATGTAGATCACTTGGTTGGGGTCCCCGTGACTATCGTAACCAACGGTTGGAGACCCTGGGTGACATGGCTCAGAATCGATCACAATGGGGTAGGTGTATACACTCTCTGTCTTCCCTTAAACCTTGAGGTTAGAATTGCTTCATATCTGTCTTTCTTCCTGTACTATATTCTTATATACAATCTTTCTTTTATATATTACCACCACCACCACCACTAAATTAACTACTTCTATGAATTCGGTGTTCATCTTGTTGCGCTAATGAGTGATGTATGGCAACTTAGACCGATGCATATATGTGCATGGTCCTACATTGTAGCTGACTGTCTAAGGTGGTGTTTCGATTTGACGGTATACCTTAATGTTTCCCCTAAAAATAGCAATCAGTTAGTAATTCAACAGATGAAAAAATAAAACAACATAATCGGTTGATGATTATAACTAGTTGTATCATAATGAGAATAGGAATTGCAAACGTCTTGAGTTAAACAACTGAATATAACTGTTTGTAAAAATCATAAATTATTATCCGTATAGGGTTGTGGAGATTTATGAGTTTTACTGAAATCATGAACCGATCAATGCTAGAGAACCATTGAAAACCTGGAAGCGCTGGATGGCCGTTTCGTCCTAGTACAGAACTCCTCAGGAGTGTGCGTTCAAGACTCGCAAGTGGGAATCGAACCCAGGACTTTTGGTTTCGCGCGCGAACGCTTAACCTCAGATTAATTAAAAAAACAGGTAGGAACAAAGTTAAATAATCAAACCATTAAAACAGGTTGATTACGCAAGAATGAGATTCGAAAAAACTTTTGAGAAGGGTAAGAGCAATGAACAGACGGCCATGGTAAGTTGAAACTGTGCACAAGCTTTTACTGTACACACAAAGATATTCCTAAGCTTGAGAAACTACTCTAGTATTTAAATTCACTTGGTATTGTTTGTTTGGATCTTCCCATCGATGTGTTTCGGACTGCAACTGGTCAGTCTCTAATTGGCATATGTGCATACTGTGCGTATTGCCTCGATATACCTTAATTCACAAGCATGGTAGGGCAGAGATGGATAGTGGCTAGCAGTGGAATCCAGGACGCGCGTTTCGTCCTATTTGGGACTCGTCAGCTGGATGTACCTGCATCTCAGAGTTGATGTTCACTCAGTGACTCGAACCCAGTACCCTCGCTTCAAACGCGATCGCGTTATCCACTC